>NC_056729.1:1904486208-1904721208 GCF_019279795.1 Protopterus annectens
AACCTGTTCTGTATGTATGAGCCTGTGGTACTACACAACACAGAAGTGACATGTCTAAAGGCTACCTGTCTGTGACAAGGGGTATGTATGCAAGGTCACACTGTCTGACAACAGTGTCCCTCACACAATGTTGCATGCATACACACCTGGTACATGTACATATAAAGCTGTACCTTGCCTATGGCATAGTCGGTGTATTCAAACTCTGCCATACTCCCTGTTGGGAATGTCTGCAGGGCCCCAGCCTGCCGACAAACAAACACCTCAAACACAAACAGAATACAGCATGTCAGACAACATTCAATCAGTGGTACTAACAGCAATAAGGCAGCCTAGCTAATAAGGTTCATAAACCTGTATGTGTACCCATAACAAATACAAGCCAACAGAACCTTACACAGTATTACATAGCTACACTGTACTATATTCACCCTGTGCATCAGACCCATATTAGCATGTCCCTGCATTGATGTTATAGGTGACAAGGATGTGGCACAGGTATCATCATGTACACAGGGTATGGTGTGGGTTTGCCAGATGCCTAGGCTGGGCCATATGGTTGACAGCATGTGTGTGTGCTTGGAGGGATATCCAATAGATGGGATGTGCAGAGGTGCTGTGTGTGTGTCTGCAGGTGACCTGTTTGTGATACAGATGTGAGTATGCATGCACAGAGTCACACCATGTCACTGCCCTACACAGGGGTATGTTGGACAGCTGTGGACAGCACATGGCAGGGTGTCCAGTTCACCATCTCCTGCCATGGACACAGGAACTGGTGCTGCCTGGGGTATCACTGGTACCACCAGACCCAAGGGCAGCTGCAGTACTGCTTCCTGATGGTGGCTGGTGTCTACTGGATCAGGACAACGTGCCCATGGCCTGTTCTGGTGTGATGTGGACAGCAACCCCCCCTTCAGTAGTGCTGGTGTCACTGCCAAGACAGGAGCGTGCATGTGCATGGCCCCATAGACTCTCAGCTGTTGTTGGTGCTGAACTACATCCACATGACTGATGCCCATCTCCCACCACACACTCTAGCACTACATGCCACGGTCGAGGATTTCCAAGGTCTCACCTCATCGTCTATTCATGACCTCAGGATTTTGACATGTGGCCTATACAAGGTCATGTATGTCACCACATAAATCAGAAAGGGTTGCATCCACCAACTTGAGTATTTGTCTGGTGTGGTATTCACTACATGTCTGGGCATCCACGACAGCCTGAAACATGAGTCTGGTGACACTTGCTTTGGCACTTGTGACAGCAGCTTGATGAGCAGCAGTCCTCCTGTGACCACCCCTATCCATCCACTTGTGTGGGACCTCACTTGCACTCTGGCTATGGCCAGTGTCTACACTCACACCTGCCATAGTCACTACACTAGCCTGTTCCATGCCACCACTTTCCCAACTGTCCATCATCTGTGGCCACTGGTGATGTGGTATGTGTGGGCATTGTCATTGTTTGGGGGTGGTGCGAACAACAGTGGAATGACAACCAATGGCACAGATTCGGCCCCTGACAACCCCACTTGCACCTCACTATTCCTATCATCATTGTCAAAGTCTGCAGAGACAATGACATCAGTTTCCAAGTGGGAGGATCCCTGAACCCCATTGTCACCTGTGAGGGGAAGACAACATATGTACATTAATACCTGCACTTTGAGGTTGGCTGGTATACACACACATACACATCTGTGTGTGTGCATGTGTGTGTGTGTGTGTGTGTGTGTGTGTGTGTGTGTGTGTGTGTGTGTGTGTGTGTGTGTGTGTGTGTGTGTGTACCTGCATTTTGAGGTTGGCTGGTACACACATGCACACACACACACACACACACACACACACACACACACACACACACACACACACACACACACACACACACACACACACACACACACACACACACACACACACACACACACACGCACACGTACACATACAGGTGAGTTGGTACAAATCTGTTACACAGACCTCACATTATCCAAATGGTGACATGCATGACACTCTGCCCTCAACATCATGCATTGCAGCTAGTTTTACTAATGTAACTAACAATATAAAGTTCTGGGATACGGGAGTAGTGTTAGTAGGTGATAGCTTTTCCCCAGCACAGACTGCGCCCATATACACATCATTACTGTTCACTTGTATAGCACAGTGTCAAGTACTGCAGAACATACCTCATAACTATACAGATCCTTGCAGGATGTATAGATGTCTGGCTCATCTGTATTTCTCATAACCCCTGTATTTGTCTGATACTTAACTGGGATGATCTGAGGAGTGACATCACTGATTAATGACATACAATTGAGATTCAGACCTCCAAACCAGAAGTAAATGTATGGTCGCACAGTTCCTGGTACACCACCAACCTTCTAAGCTTACACTGGATAAGATAAGTGTACACAACCCTGTTAACATGCCATGTTCTTGTAATATATAAAATGATACCGCAATAATGCATTCAAAAATATTACCCACCTTTCATGTGAGATATGACCTGTGCAATCCAATCGATAAAAAAACAAATGTGTTACGTGTAAAATATAATGAATGAAATATGTACAATATGGTGGTTGCATAAGTGTGCACACCCTTAAAATGATATTTTGTTGAAGCACCTTGTAAGTGACTTACAGCATTCATTCTTCTTGGGAAGGTGTTTATTAGCATGGCACATCTTGACTTGACATTATTTGGCCACTCTTCCTTGCAAAGGTCCCCCAACTCTGGCAGATTGCAAGGGCATCTCATGTGCACAGCCCTCATCAGGTCATACTGGAGTTTTGCTATTGGATTTAGGTCTAGGCTCTGGCTGGCCCAATCCATAACCATGAGTGTATTCAGGTGGTGTCATTCTTAAATAGCTTTGGATACATGCTTCAGGTCTTTGTCATGTTGAAGGATGACATCCCTCCCCATCCTCAGCGTTCTTGCAGATGCCTGATGGATTTCGGCCAGATGTGAGTGTTATTTTGAACTGTTCAGAATTCTCACCACCATGACTACAGGCCTAGTTCTGGCTTTAGAAAAGCCTCCCCACAGCAGGCCAATGCTACCTTCATGATTCATCATGGAGATGGTGGTCTTCAGGTGAAGAAAGGTTTTGCTTGTGCACCACACGTACCTTTTTATATTGTGGCTGTGAGGTTGATCCATAGTCTCATTATACCATAACACATTTTCACATATGCCTTTGTGCTATATTGCAATTTGTATAAACCCCTGGATGTTTTTTGGTGTGGGGAAATGCTTCCATCTTCTGAACCTACCCCATAGGCCAGACTTATGCAGAATACGGGAGAGTGTTCTTACATGTAGTACACAACACCAGTACTTCAAGAGATTCATGCAACTCCCTCAGTGTTGCTGTATGTCTCCTGGCAGCCTCCCTGATCAGGTTTGGACATGTCTTTTCATCAGTTTTGGAGGGATGTTAGGTTCTTTTCAATAGCAGTGTTGTCCCATATTCAATCCACCTTTTGATGACTGTCTCCACTGTGTCCCATGGTGTATTAAATGCTGTGGTAATGTTGTTGTACCCTACTTCTGACTGATACCTTTCAAATATGAGATCCCTTTGCTGCTTTGTAAGCTGTCTGCAAGTCATGGCTGTTGCTGTTGCAGGCAACTGAGCAAATGTCATGACTATTCTACTTGGACAGCATACTGTTATTTGGTGTTACTCAGAGTGCCTTTACTTGCTGGCAGGTGTGAACCCAAGCAGACTGAATGCTGTCAGTAAATCACAAGCTGCTGCAATAAAATATTATTTGAAGGGCGTGCACACATATGCATCCAGCTTATTGTAAGGTTTGTATACTCCATATTTGGTGACCAACAGGTTGGTTGGTTTTACAAGTGAATTGTTGATGTTATGGGTCACATTAAAGGTTGGAAAAGGTGGTGACTGACATATTCTGGTCTCAATTTGTATATATATTATAAACACCTGGCATCTGAACAGGGGTGTGTACACTGTTTATATCCACTGTATAAGAGTAATGTTTCACACATGTCCCTACCTTAGGCTGTTTGTCCGCCCCATTTTTCTGGTCTCTGTCCAGAATTTTTGCACTGACAGGTTGTGAGGTATGCTATAGGAATGTTACATTCTCTTCACATAGGCCCCTGTGGTAACCACTGTGATGCAATGCAGTTAACCCCATCACAAGTGAATATGCACATAAAGTAATACGGCTATGAATGACAGATGTGTGCATGGTAAATTGCATGCCTTTTACATGCCTGGGGTATTGACAAACCACAACAGAACAATTCCATACTCACCAGCATCAGGCTGCTGTCCCACATGCAGACCTTCAGGACCTAGGTAGTTGTGGGAGAGAGGTATTTCCAGCAGACTCACGTGTGGCATTGGTACAGGATGGATGCAGAATGTCTGCACATTTACAGTACGACCCCCAGTACTACACAATTTGCTGTCCTTCACCATAGATGTGCATTTTTGTGCATTAGCAAAACCCATCCACAACTGCAATCTGACCTGACACATGCATGTAGATACTCTACAGATACAAGCATGTCTGCTACACTAGTCTAATAATCTCCATTGGGGCCCTACCTGCATGCTTCTCGTCCATTGTCTGAGTGCCACCCACCTCCAGCATGTGGGGGTCTGTACCCTGATGTTGTACTGGGATGGGTGCTCCAAGTTCGGTGAGGAGCTCCTCAGTGGGTGTCAGTCGGGGCTACATGGCTGGGCCCCACCTGTGGCTGTGCAGTCCCTGGCCATAGCAGCAGCCCTTTGCTGGGCATAGTGTATGAAGTCAGTTGCACAATGCTGGACATGCTTTTATGTACGTGCATGCAGGCTGACATAGTTTACCCTGTGGACAAGGTCATCCCACAGGGCGGTCATCTCCCGCAGATGTTGCTGGCTCCAGCCAAAAATTACCGCATGGTTCTGTAGTATGGCTTCTGTGATTATAGTTGTTTCAGCCACTGAAAAAGTTGCCCTTCACTGATGTGACATTGCACCTGGAAGACATAAAAAGGGAAACACATCACAGGGCCTCATACATTTGGAAACAGTATGTACAGAACCTGCGAATGTACATTGAGTACCAGTAGCCACAACTCACAACAACACCATACCCCCGTAATCTATCAGCACAGTATCAGCTTGCATTGCACTCCTGGTTCTGATGTTTCATATCCTCCCCCCCAATGAGAGCCAATTAATTGCATAATCCTCTATTGCTCATTCAAGTCTGTGTAGAGGGATAACATTGGCCATCTTCCATGCGGATGGGTTGTGGATGCTGATGAAGTTTGGTGTGACTACAGTGTGTAATGGAGCTGGGAGCACATGCCTGAGTTCATGTAGGATGCGGACAGGGATGGTATCAGGTCCCATGGATACTTATGTCTGATGCCTTTCAGTAGGCCATATGTATCTGCTCAATGGTGATGAGAGGAGGGGTGCAGGTGCTGTGCATATCCACCTATAGTGATGCTGAGCCAGGGGGGTGATGTTTGCCCTAATCCTATCTGCATCAGGTTAGCTATAGCTATGTTGTGTGTGTATGTGGACTGACGGACCACCATTACAGGTTGGGTTTGTTTGTTGCCTCTAAGATTGCAGACATGGTAAGATGGCCTTGTGATTGGCCTTGGTGGATGTGTCCATTTGTACTCATAGTTAGCCTTACAGTAATCCACCTTTGACCTTATATGCTTGTTCAGACAATGGCTGACTTGATGTCATGTCGCTGCCTGCTCCTACTCTGCCCTGTACAGCCATTATAGGGATCAAGTCTGGGATTTGCGTATTGCTGCTGTCCAGCAAAGGGGATTACTTTACTTTGGTTGAAGCAGGTTTTACCAGTAAGGTATTGCTGAGTCCATACAACTATGTAGGTGTTCACATAACTGTTTGTAGTAGGCATGGACACAAAGTCATAACACAGTTGGGCACCTCTCCATTTTCAAACTGATAATCATGCTTATTGTAGTACCCAAGGCTGTGTCAGGGAATGCAACAACCAGTAGCTGTAGAAATGTCACTCTGTTGGGTGCTTAGTAACTGAGATTACACACATGTACAACATGTATAGCTTATTTAACTGACCTTTTGCATCCCATGTCTGTTGTTATGAGGCAAGCAGATAAAACTATTCGTACTGACATGTGCACAGGTAATACCTGATATACAATTCTGTTCTATGTCAGTATGGCATACTGTATTCACACTCTTGCTGCCCCGTCATCCCTCTCAACCCGTTAGAGCAGGCCATCTGTAGGATGCCACACATACATGGGGGGAAATGGGGCACAATTAGTGACACTGTCTTAATATTGCTGTAACACACTTGAGTCATTTGATAGCTTAGTAGCCTTTGCATTGGCAGTCATACCCTGGAGGATGTCTAACTCTCATATGGCAGGAAGAGACGAGAAAAGCTAGGAGTGTGGTAGTGAGGGTAAGAACTTTTAATTTTGGCAGTATGACTAGTATAGGGACAAAGCTAGCTGATATGATGGCCAGAGGAAGGTTGATATATTTTGTGCTCAAGAGACCAGATGGAAGGGGAGTATAGCTAGGTGTATCGGAGGCAGGTCACAATTGTGCTATCATGGTGTGGATGGGAGAAGGAAGGGACTAGGGGTTATCCTGAAGGAACAGTATGCCAAGAGTGTTTTTGGAGGTGGAAATGAGGGTCTGATAGAGTGATGTTTATGAAGCTGGAAACTGATGGTGTAATAATGACTGTTGTTAGTGCATATGCTATGCAAGTTGGTTATGTTATGGATGAGAAAAAAAAATGTGAAGTCAGTTGCATGACATGGTGATGACTGTACTCTAGGGTGACATAGTGGGGATTGCAGCAGATTTCAATGGGCATGCTGGTGAAGGGAACGGAGGGGATGAGGAAGTGATGGGTATGTATGGTGTCAAGCAAAGGAATGCAAATGGTGAAATGGTAGTGGATGTTGCAAAAAGGATGGACATGGCTGTGGTGAATACGTACTATAACAAGAGGGAGGAGCATAGGGTGACATTCAAGAGTGGAGGAAGATGCACACAGGTGGAATATATTCAATGTAGGAGGGCTAGTTTTAAGGAGATTGGAGACTGCAAAGTAGGGACAGGGGAAAGTGTATTTAGGAAGCATAGAATGATGGTCTGTAAGATGACATTGGTGATCAAGAAGAGGAGGGGTGTGAGGGCAGCTCCAAGGATCAAATGGTGGGAACTGGAAAAGGGTAATTGTAATGTGGAGTTCAGGGAAAAGTTAAGACAGGCACCGGGTGGCAGTGAACATTTAAAACATATCTGGATAAGTACAGCAGAGCTAGTAAAATAGATGACTAGAAAGATGCTTGGTATGGCATGTGGATGGAGGAAGGAGTACAAGAACACCTGGTGGTGGACTGAGGAAGTACAGGACAGTATACAGAGACAGAGGTTGGGGAAGAAGGAGTGGGATTGTTAGAGAGATGAAGAAAGTAGACAGGAGTATAAGGAGATGAGGTGCATGGCAAAGAGGAAGGTGGTAAAGGCTAAGGATGAGGCATATGAAGAGTTCAATGACAGGTTGGACACTGAGAAGGGATGAAAGGACTTGTACCAATTGGCTAGACAGAGGGAAGGAACTAGGAAACATGTGCAGCAGATGAAGGTGATAAAGGGTAATGAGGGAAATGTACTCAAATGTGAGGAGAATGTGTTGAGCAGAAGGACAGAGTACTTTGAGAGGCTAATGAATGAAGAGAATGAGAGAGAGAAGGTTAGATGATGTGGGGATAGTGAATCAGGAAGTGCAGTGGCTTACCAAGGAGGAAGTAAGGATAGCTATGAAGAGGATGAATACTAGAAAGCCTATTGGTCCACATGACATGCCCGTGGAAGAATGGAGGTGTTTAGAGGAATGGCAGTGGTGTTTTTAACCAATTTTTTTAATGATATCTTGGAAAGTGAGAGGTTGCATGAGGAGTGGAGAGAAAGTATTTGGGTACCATTTTAAGAATAAGGCTGATGTGCAGAGCTGTAGTAACTACAGAGAGATAACATTGATCAGTCACATCATGAAGTTATGGGAAAGAGTAGTGGCAGCTAAGTTAAGCAGGGAGGTGAGGAGTAGTGATCAACAGTATGGTGTTATGTTAGGAAAGAGCACTACAGATGAAATGTTTGCTCTGACAGTATTGATAAAGAAGTACAGAGGAGGTCAGGAGTTGCTTTTTGTCTTTCTGGACTTAGAGAAAGCATATGACAGGGTGTCTAGAAAGAAGTTGTGGTATTGTATGAGGAAGTCATGAGCAGCAGAGATATATGTAAGAATGGTACAGAATATGTACAAGGGTGGTGTGACAGCGCTGAGGTCTGTAGTGGGAGTGATGGATGCATTTAAGGTGGAGGTGGGATGACATCAGGGATCAGCTGTGGGACCTTTCTTATTTGAAATGGTGATGGACAGGTTGACAGACAAGATCATAAAGGAGTCTCTATTGACTGTGATGTTTGCAGATGACATTGTGATATGTATTGAGAGTAGGGAACAGACTTAGGAGAACCTGAAGAGGTGGGGATATACTCTAGAGAGGAGAGGACTGAAGGTCAGCAGGACTATGATAGAATACCTGTGTTTGAATGAGAGGGAGGATCACAGAATGTTGAGGATACAGGGAGTAGAGTTGGCAAGGGTTGGTGTGTTTAAATGATTGGGATCAACATTTCAGAGTAATGACGACTGTGGAGGGCAGGTGAAGAGAGTGCAGGCCGGATGGAGAACAGTATCAGGAGTGATTTGTGACAGATGAGTACCAGTAAGAGTGAAAGGGAAGGTCTACAAGAGGGTAGTGAGATCAGCTATGTTATATAGGTTGGAGCCAGTGACACTGACAAAAAGGCAGGAGTCAGAGCTGTACATGGCAGAGTTACAGATGTTAGGATTTGCATTGGCTGTGACGAGGGTGCACAGGATTAACAATGTGTATATGAGAGGGTCAGACCATGTTGGACAGTTTTGAGACAAAGCCAGAGAACTAAGATTACATTGGTTTGGACATGTGCTGAGGAGGGATGCTGAGTATATTGGGAAAAGGATGGTAAGGATGTAGCTTCCAGTTAAGAGGAAAAGAGGAAGGCCTCAGATAAGGTTTCTGGATGTGTTGAGAGTAGACATGCAGGTGGTTGGTGTGACAGAGCAAGATGCAGAGGACAGGCAGAAATGGCAACAGATGATCCACTGTGGTAACCCGGGAACAGCCAGGAAAAAAAAAAAGATGTTGCAATGTCAGTCTTCACAGATTTACCAAAGATTTGTCAGATGTAACACAACTCTATGAGTAAATGACTACAAATATGAGGCACACATGTGGTCAGTGTGCATAACACTGGACAGTTTAATGGTATGAGATCACTATATCACATGCAGTTCAACACACACATCTGCAACAGTACTTTACTATGCAAATACCATGTATAGGTCTCTCACATTTCTGAGACAAACAAGTATATCATAGTTGTATTCACAAGTAAGATATGGAAATGTATGACAACCCAGTATCTGGCCGAGGATTGTCACAGTTAGTATTATTCAACACATCCAGAAAATATAAATGCCTCACAATGGTTAGCTGCACAAAATCAAACAGTCAACAGGTAAAAAACAAGCAAAGTGCAGTTCCAAGGCTGATAAAAGACGAAATTCCAAATCTAATGTAGTCAAAAAGTTTAATAAAAAAGACGAGCGCTTTCACAATTCAAACAATTGCTTCTTCAGATCACAAAAATACCAAAACACCACAGGTTTAAGTACTCCATCAATTAACAATAATTAGTCATGTGATATGCAAAAAACATTTTACACCATATGATTAATTATTGTTAATTGATGGAGTACTTAAACATGTGTTTTTTGGCCTTTTTGTGATCTGAAGAAGCAATTGTTTGAATTGTGAAAGCGCGTGTCTTTTTTATTAAACATTTTGACTACATTGGATTGGGAATTCCTTTTTTTATTAGCCATGGAACTGCACTTTGCTTGTTTTTTAATTGTTCAACACATACTCCAGTAGTAGTCGTATGTAAGCCATCCTTTCCTGGGGTGACTCAGGTGCCTGACCTATGATCTATGTCACTGCAGACAGACCCAGATGCTATGGCCGTAGGTTCTGATCAGCAATATATCAGTACAGCAAGTCTTGTTGAGACATATATGTTAAACTTCCTATTTCCCATTCTTACATACCCCCTACTGCAGTCCATTACATTTGACATACCTGTTTTTTTCCAAGTGTAGGTGGTTCTACCTCCTTGTTTTTTTTTCTTTTCACTGTTTTTCTGTTTCTCTCTCTCTCACTCTCTCTCTCTCTCTCTCTCTCTCTCTCACTCTCTCATGGATGTAGGGTGTACATCTGTTTTGCATAAGCAGCACCTTGCCTTTTGCAGGTAATGCTCATGAGCAGCTGATAGCCTGTGCACCAATTTGTGTCCCCCACTTGCTATTTACATGCAGAACAGATCGGTTGTTATTCATATAGCCAATGACATGGCAAAACACTCCTATAATTGATTACTTCACATGGGTGTTGGCCCTTTTCCTTATCAGTGAGGAGGCCTTCATGGAGGTGTGTGAACAACAGCATCACAGAGGGTATTTTGAAATACCTCTTACAACCAAAACTATGGAGACAGGCCAACAAAATGGGGTGAATGTTCCAGACATAGGGACAGAATGTAAGTATTGCTGTTATACATTTGGATTAATGCTAGTCTAACAGGGTTTGTGTGGACATGGAGTTCCTGCATGATTTTAACTCTGACAGTGTTATATGTTTGACATAACTCTCAATTGTAGGGCTATCCGCAGAATGGCCAGAGTTTGGATGCTTATGTTTGGTGTTTTCCTCAGACATTTTTTGTCTTTGGAAAATCAGTAGCATAGTCGGGGGATTACAGTCAGTAACTGCTAACATCCATTTGTGTTTCTGACCTCATATCCCTCAGAAAAGATATGTTACAACTAACCCTGTTACACCAGCAACTTTCTCAGTTTATAACAGCAATATTTCAAATATGCCCCTGTTTTTGGGTCTCTGTCCTACAATTATGTCAGACTTTATCCAAATGTCCTGCAGTAAGAGGTTGATAGGGGTGGTATATAATTATTTAGTGCATACATTCCTGATATCATCCCAGTGATGTATCAGACTGCCAGACATGTTATGTGGAAGAGGCCTTATATATAAGGGGAAAGCCTGGACATTCTGTAGGACTCTGTACAGTTGAGAGGTCTGTGTATTTCTGGCAATTAGGGTTGGGAGGGTGGCCTAATCATTAAGGTGTTTGCCTTGCAAACACAAGGTGCAGGGTTTGAGTCTTACAAGGGATAATTGGCTAGGCTTAAAATGGCTCGTAAGGGCAGTTAGCTTACTACTAATCTAATCTATGAATCTATGAAACTGTCAGGATTTTGTGTAGCAGTGTAGTGTGTCAATGTTATTTGGCCTGTGTAGGGAGGGGTGGATATATGTGTCATAGCTCCTGTTCTATCTGCCTATGCATACTCCTCCTGTTTCTAGTGCTCTATTGGCTGTATATGTTTGTATGGACAGACTGAGACATGTCCCATACCACGGCCAAGCATCATACTACACTGTGAATTGGGCCAGTATATGTAGGGCGAGTGTCTGAGTGGCAAACATGTTGATATGTTTTTGTTCACAGAGTCATTATACTGTACTGTTCCTTTGCTTACTGGTATGTCACTGTGACTGTGGTGGAATTGGTAGTGGGTATGCACTTTCACACTGGTGTCTTTTTTTCAGTGCTTTTGCATCCCTGTTGTCCCTGATATATTTGTCAACACGTGTAATTCCCCCTAGTGAACTTGGGTTAGTGTTGTGTTAGTCTGACTGTAGTTTGGGCAGTGCTTGGTGACATGCTTAGCAGCTGAATGTCGTATCCCTAATGTGATATTATGTCCAGATATTTGTAGGATATTGCCTGGCCCCCATACATATTGTGCATTTATGACACATCAGTGGGATGATGTGAGGATTTCAGTTACTAACTAGTGAGAAGTAATTGAGTGTTGGACTTGTGCTATTTCAGTCAATATATGTTAGGACAGACACGCAGGTGTTACTGAAACAACTGTGTCAGCTTATCTACTCCAGTATTTCAGATATGTCCCTATTTCCATGGCTTTCTCCCCCCACTTTGTCAGGCTTGGTTCAGATTTGTTGCACTAAGGGGTTCTGAGCCTACCTCTCACATGTCCAGATTGTTGCAGTATGTCCTGGTTTATTGCTCATATTTCTGTCCTGATTCACAAATTCATTATTTTTATATCCCTGGAAATTCACTGTGATGATTTGTGGATTTCTGACATTAAATGATGACATACATTTCAGTTTTAGAACTCACATCCTTCAGAATATGTATGCTGAAACAAACCCTGTCACTCTGGCAACATTCTACATTTATAATTTTTTCCTATAAATATGCATTATTTTTTCTTCAAGTATTTGTGATATTTTGGAGCTTTTCTCCCGGTCCTCTGCTGAAAATGGATATGTATCCTGTCAGACTATCACAGTAAACAATTGTAAAATAAATAAAGAGCAATATTTCAAATATGACCCTAGTTTGGGCTCATTGTCTCCCCATTTGGACAGTCTTTGACCAGATGCCTTGCACTAAGAGGATGAGAGGTATGGTTGTGAGGTATGACTCTAATACATGGTCTGAGCACACACACACACACACATATATATATATATATATATATATATATATATATATATATATATATATATATATACATATATATTGCTTTTTATATATTTAGTTATATATATAGAAATGTATATATTTTATGTCTATATCTCTATTTATATTATGTATATTTTTCTATATACATATATATATATATATATATATATATATATATATATATATATATATATATATATATATATATATATATATATATATATATATATATATATATATATATATATATATATATATATATATATATATGTGTGTGTGTGTGTGTGTGTGTGTATATATATATATATATATATATATATATATATACACACACACACACACACACACACATATAATATGTATATGTATGTATATATATATATATATATATATATATATATATATATATATATATATATACACATGTATATGTATAAATACAAAACCTGACTGATTCTACAGAAACTTTTCCCTACTGTTGAATGACTCTATTGCATGATATATTTGAAAAAGCATTAGCTATCCTTATCACTCAGATGGTGTAGTGGTACATTGCTTTGCCTATGGTATACAGGGCCCTATATTGGAGACTAAGCAGTGTTAATTATTTTGTTGCTAGGCAGAACATTAGCTGATAGAAACAGAGTGATTTAATCCGTTTTAAGTAGTTGTAAATGAGTTTGCCTGGGTTTGCGTGATGCTAAGCGATGCCAACACACAGTTAAACTTATAGATGCTTAATCTATGTTGGCTTCACTTAGCGACATTTACCAGTGCACACATCCACTTAGCTGAGCTACCTGCTGCTTAACATTCACATTTGAGCAATACTTAAACCTGCTAAGCATAGCTGAGCATTGCTAACCATTGCTCACAATTCATGCTTATAAAATATATTTTATATATATTTCTATATTGTGTTATTATTATTATTATTATTATTATTATTATATTTTAATATTACATCCTTATAATATTATTTATAATATATATATTTATATATATATATATATATATATATATATATATATATATATATATATATATATATATATATATATACACACACACACACACACATTTCTTAAAAATATAAAATGTGCTTCCATTACAATAGCAATGGGTGTAACTATACTGTATGAGATACATGTATACATGGGTGGTTTCACATGTTATATGCACTCACTCTTCCATTTTACACCAGCTACACTACACTACACTGAGTGACAAAAATAACTTACCACATATTTTAATATGAAAATAGTACTTTTAACACTGCTTTCCCATGTAAAATTGGATTGCCTGTTGTAGTACTTAAACTGTGTATGCCTGCATACAAAGCTGGGACTCTGAGCACTACACTATCTTGGTTTGGGAATTTGTCTTGTATATTTTTATTTATCTCCTATTGCATATTAATATTATGTTATTATATTAAATGGAAAGTATTGAGGTTTTTGGCCATGTTATTGAGGATTGCTGTCATGACATAATGATATACATTTCAGTTTCAGTTGTGTATCATTCAGAACATTCATGCTAATGCATAACCTGTTTTCTATCAACTTTCTGTCTGTCTTCTGTGCAGATGGGCTGACACCGGTACTCAGGCTGTGGTTGACTACATTGCAGAATGGGTCTGAGATCCCATGCCAGTGTTCATGTAGGATACAGCTGGAAATGGTAGCAGGCCTATGGATACCTCTATGTGTTGCCTTTGTTAGGGCATTAGAGACTTGCTTCCTGATCATGAGTGGAGGGGGGGGCAGGTGCTTTACATGCACATGTGTGGCTATGGGGGAACGGGGTAGTGAAGTTTACACTTCATCTTTCTGCAGCTGGTTGCCTGTATCTATGACGTGTATGTGGTTTTATTGACCACTGCAGTGCAGATGTGTGTGTTGCCTCTGGAATTTCAGACACATGTCTGGAAGGCCTAGTGATTGGCCTTGATGGATGTATCCAGTTTGCACTCAAAGACAGCCTTAGTGTACATCATCTGTGACCTTATTTGCTTGTGCAGAACAAGGTGACATGGCTGCCAATGAGGCATCTGTTCCTTCTTGGCCTGTCCTGCTATTATTTCTACCTATGATGGTAGTTGTATATTGCTACTGTCTACCACAGGCATTCAGCCTATCTTGAGGGGGTTGCTGTTGTCCTGTCAGGTATTGCTGAGGCCTTACAGCAATGTAGGAGCCCACATAGTATTGTGGTGTGGGCCTGGACACTGCTGCTAGCTCCAACATATGGGGTGTCCTTCATGTCAGCCTTGCCCCTTTTCCTTGCCTGTACAGGGGACATTACGGAAGTGTGGGGGCTACAGCTTCACAGACAGTAGGTGGGAATACTTCACAGGACAGGACATGTGGAAACAGCCCAACAACATGGGGGACATAGCTCCAGAATTGGGGACAGATTGTATGTCATTACTGCTGTTATACACATGGAAGGTTGCTAAATTGACAGGGTTCGTCTGGACATGCATTTGCTGAGTAACTTGACATCTGACAGTGATATGCCTCTGACATACCTCTCAACTGGCATGTTGTCCACAGAGTGGCCAGAGGTTTGCCTGTTATGTTTGACTGGTTCCTCGAACAACGTCTGTTTTTGTGGGGTTGGTAGGATTATGTGAGGATTGTAGTCACTAACTGTTGAAATCCATTGTTGTTCCAGGCATCATATCCTTTAGGGATGTTATGTTATAACAACACATGTAACACCAGCTATTGTTTCAGTTTGTAACACCATTTTATGTGTGATATGTCCCTCACTCTGGCCCCCTGTCCTCCAAATGCATCATGCAGTATCCAGATGTCCTGCACTATGAGGTGCAGAGGTATGGTATATCATTACTTACTGACTGCACTCCCATTAGCATCCCAGTGACCTAGCAGACTTTTGGCCAGGATATGCAGTAGTGGTCAGGATTATGGTTCAACACCCAGGAAATTCTGTGGAAATCTGTACATATGACAGTTATGTATGTCTGGCCATTGTGAACAGACTGCCAAGATTGTGTAGCAGTGTTGTGTGTAGATGTTTGTTGGGCTGGGTAGGGAGAATAGCAGATGTGAGTGCCATACATCCTTTACCTGACTGTGCATGCTGCTACAGCTGCTGGTGGTCCATCAGGTCTGTATGCTTGTAGGGGCAGACTGTGTAATGTTCTGTAACACCTCAGTATTCCCAGTACATTGTGATTTTGGCCAGTATATGACAGTGTAGTGTGTGACTGGCAATCAGGATATGTTTGTTCAGACAGTCGTTGTACTCTGGAGTTCATTTTGTGTACTGGTATGTTGCTGTGAATGTGGTGCAAATGTTTTTGGGTGGACATTTTTGCACCACTATCTGCTTTTCACTTCAGTTCCATCCCTGTAGTGCATGCAGTATTTAAATATACATAGGTAATTGCCCAGAACTGATGTGGGGGAGTGTCATGTTGGTCTTACTGTGCTTCATAAGGTGCTGGGCGACATGTTTGGCAACTGTTAAGGGATTTCCATTCTGTTACATGACTGCGGTCATACATCTACACTGTCCAGAGGCCTAGACACTGTCCAGATGCGTGACTCATATGTTTGGTCTGTTACCCAGGCAGTCGTTGCACTTGGCCAATCAGTAGGATATTCTGGGGAATGCAGTCAGTACATGCTAACATCCATTGGTGTTACTGGTGCATAGGTTCATAGCTTCATAGGTTGGTACTAGGCTATTGGCCCTAGGGCCTATACAAGCCTAGCCATAACAATTCCCTGGATATTTCTTCCCACAATATTTACTTCCCTGGACCCCTGTCTAGCATTGCGACTGACATGATCCCTGGGGTGAATTTCCTATCTCCCATCCGATCGCCATGGTTCCTTTTGAAGAGGAAAAGATATATGACAACAAACCCAGTAACACCAGCAACTGTCTAAATTTATAATAGCAATATGTCCAATATACCCCTGTGTTTGGGCCTCTGTCCCCCAATTATGTCAGGCTTTGTCCAGATGTCATTCACTAAGGGGTTCAGAGGTATGTAGTATCATTATTTATTGCCTTCATTCCTGCTACCATCCCAGTGATGTCATAGACCCCAGACATGTAACAAGCAAGCGGCCTATACATTCTGTGGGAAACTGTACATTTGAGAAGTCTGTATATGTCTGGCCATTGTTAGCAGACTGTCAGGACTGTGTAGCTAGTGTGTACATGTTATTTCGGCTGTGTAGGGAGGGGGTACATGTGAGTGGCATGGGCCCTTTCTATCTGACTGTGCATGCTGCTCTAGTTTCTGGCTCGCTATTGCCTGTATATGTTTGTATGGGCAGTCTGAGACATGTTCCTTAACACCTCAAGATTCCCACTACACTAGGACTTGGGGCAGTATATGTAGGGTAATATGTGAGTGGCAAATGGGATATTATTGCTCACACAGTCATTATACTGTAGTGTTCAGTTTGTTTACTGGTAAGTCACTGTGATATGGTGCAATTGATTGTGGGTATGCACTTTCACAACAGTGTCTTTTTTCTGCTAGTGTTACATCCCTGCATTGCCTATTATATTTGCAAATGCATGCATACAGCCCTAGAGCTGGATTTGTGTAGTGTTATGACAGTCTGATTGTAGTTTGGATGTTGATTGTTAGCTCAGTGTAGTTTCCCTAATGTTGTGTTCTGTAAACACATCTGTAGGATGTCCAGTTATCTGGCCAATATCATTGGTCTGGTCTTCATAACTGTTATGTATTCCTGACACATCAGTGGGATGATGTGGGGATTGAGGTCACTAACTAATGAGAAGCAATTGAGTCCCAGACTTGTGATATTTCATTCAATATATGTTTGGACATACAGTGTTACTAGATCAGCTTTCTAAGCTTATCTACTCACATATTTTGGATATGCCCCTATTTTCATGCCTTTGCCCACCCCACCCCACCCCCACTTTGTCAGGCTTGGTCCAAATTCATTGCACTAAGGGGTTCTGAGCATACCTCTCCACTGCCAGGATTTCCACAGAATGTCCAGATGTTTGGCCCATACTTTTGTTCCGTTCTACAATTTATTTGTATTTGTCTGGTTCATAGGTTCATAGGTAGGTACTAGGCTATCTGCACAAAGGCATTTATAAGCCTAGCCAGAATGTGTCTGCTTTTGCCACCCCCCCCCCTTAGATTAGTTCCCTGTGCCTCTGTCCAGCAGAGCCACTGAAGTGATCTAGAGTAAATGTCCTGTTTCCCATCCACTCCTCAAGGTTTCTTTGAAGAGTGTTAGTGAGGAGCTCTGCCTATATAGTGGAAAGTGCATCGGACACGGATATCCTTCAGAAGGGACTCACGGAAACAGATAGCTGGTGCCAGAGCCATGGCCTGAAGTTAAACGCCAAAAAATGTATAGTCATACCCTTCGGGAAAAACAAGGTAACCCCAAGCTACCATATAGGTGGCAATCCACTAAGCACAGAAGAGGTTATCAGGGAACTGGGGACTCAGGTTGACAGTGGCCTTTCTTTTGACACTCACGTTGCTAAAGTGGTTAGAAAGACCTTCTACATTGCCCACCTGATCATGAAGGGATTCACATCCAGATCTAGTGAGGTCATTGTTCCCCTGTACTCTTCACTTATCAGACCAATGATCGAGTACAATGCCCCATTCGGGATGTATCTCACCTGACATCTGCAGCAATTGGAGAGACCCCAAAAGTTCCTCACCAAAAGGATAAAGGGACTCCAAAATCTGTCATATGTTGCCAGATTGAAGAAACTCCAGCTCTATTCAGTCGCATACCGTCTGCTCAGAGTTGACATGTGCCTGACATACAAGGCCATGTCCAACCCGGAATTAATGGATATGCTCCACCTCAAAAAATCCAAATCCACCAAAACCACTAGAGCAAGCAACTTAAACCTTAGCACGGATATAAATAGGATGTGCTGGAGGGATAGATTTATCACTCAGAGACTCCCTATGCTGTGGAATAAAATCTTGGTCCATGTGAGGCAGAGCACCTCGCTGGCTCTGTTCAGGAGAAATCTTGACCTGTGGATGGGAGATCATAGGTTTACCCCAGGAATCATCTCTGTGTCACTGCTGGACAGAGGCACAACAAACTAATGGGCACAGTATTTTTTCATATAAGGGGTGGCGTAAGCCACAAAACTTTAGGCTAGGCTTATAAATGCCTTAGAGCAGATAGCCTAGTATAAACCTATGAACCTATGAACCTATAATGTTGACTGGACTCTTGTTCCAGAGAATGGGATGTCTCTGGGACAGGAATCTATCCCTCCAGCATGTCCTATTTATTGTTCTGGTGAGGTTTAGATCCTTACAGCATGTGGCTTGAGGGGATATTGTTTTCTTTAGGTAGAGCATGTCCATCCGTTCTGGGTTGGACATGGCCTTTTATGTCAGGCAGAGATCACCTCTGAGTAGGCAGTATGCAACTGAGTACAGCTGGAGCTTCTTCAGTCGAGCTGCACAGGACATCTGTTTGAGGCCAGTGATCCTCTTGGTGAGGTACTTCAGTGGTCTTTCCAGCTGTTGCAGGTGTCTTGTAAGGTACATCCCAAATGGGGCGTTGTACTCTATGATGGGTCTGATGAGTGATGAGTAGAGGGGCACAATGACCTCTTTTGATCTGGATGCAAACCCTTTTGTGATTAAGTGGGCCATGTAGAAGGATTTTCTAACCACTTTGGCAATGTGATTATCAAAGGAGAGATTACTATCTACATGGGTTCCCAGATCCCTTATTTCATCTTCCATATTTAGGGGGCTACTACCTATGTGATAATTTGTGGGTACTTTGTTTTTTCCACCGGGGATGACTATGCACTTTTTAGCATTTAGCTTGAGGCCATGGTTTTGACACCAGGTATCTGTCTCAGTGAGTCCCTTTTGGAGGATGACTGTGTCAGCCAGAGAATCAATTATAGCCCCTAGTTTGCAGTCATCTGTGAACTTGGTCAGCCATAGTCCTCCTGTGCTTGCCTGTACCTCTGAGAAGTATATGCCGAACAGGAGGGGTCTTAGGACTGAGCCCTGGGGAATGCCACTTGTAACCGGTTTAGAGTCAGACCTAGCTCCTGCAACTCTTACCATGTGGGCTCTGTTCACGAGCCAGTTGGCAACCCATTCCGTGAAGTAGGGGTTTATGTTCAGGCTGGTGAGCTTGTCTATAATATCAGAATGGGGAATGGTGTTGAAGGCCTTTGTGAGGTCTAGGTAAGCTATGTGAACCATCTTTCCTTCATCTATAGCCTTGGTAACTGTCTCAAAGAAGTCCACCAGGTTTAGGAGGCATTATCTGCCCTTAACAAAGCTGAACTGGGTAGGGTCCAGTGTTTGGAGGTTTCTGATGTCTCTGTTAATGAGATTCATGATGATGCACTCCATAGCCTTGCAGACCAATCTAGTCAGGCTTATATGATGATAGTTCCGGGGGTCTGTTGTGGCTCCACCTTTTTAGAGCAGAATAACTGTTGCTGTGCACCACTCTATGGCCACATAGCCTGTGGAGAGGCTGTGTTTGAACGGTGTGTTTAGGTGTGGGGTTAGTTCATCTTTGAGCTCATGTAGGATGCAGCATGGGACACCATCCAGTCCCATTGCTGCTGTGTTTTTGGCTTTGGAGAGGGCTGTTTTAACCTGAGTGTCTGTGATTTCAGGGGCACTACATTCTTCTGGTATGGTTATGGGCCCTTTTGGGGGTGAGAGGGGGAGTGAAGTTTGCACTGAACCTGTCTGCCAGGATGTTGGCGATATCGGTTGGTTCAGTGTATTTTGTGCCATTCTGCACTAACTCCAAGCAGATCTGGGAATGACCAGTTAGATTCTTGACATAGCTAAAGAATGCCTTGTGGTTATCTTTGGACTTCTTGGCAACTTTTCTTTTGAAGCTAGCCTTGGATGATTTTATGAGGGATCATAGTTTCTTGCTGATACTGATAAGAGATGTCTTCCCCTCTTGGGATTTTACACTTTTCTGTACTAGTTTCCTCCTTCTATTGTATAGCTTGTTTATGGCAGGGATCCTCCAGACCGGTTTCGTTTTCTTGGAGGAGTGAGTCTTGGTTTTTCTTGGGATAGCATGATCCATGCATTCTTGTAGGTGCCAGTAGAGTGCATTAGCAAAGGAATTTGCAGCTTGGGCAGCGTTATCCTTTGGCATGAGGGATTTGAAACTTTCCACCTTGGTCTTAACTAACATGGTTTCCTTTTGAAAAGTTTTTCACAGTGGATTCTTTGACCAGGGATGGGGGCAGAATGTGGATATCCAGAGTGATTCATTTATGGTCAGATCTAACCAGCGAGGGGTTGACCTCTGGTGTGGAACACCGGTTGCCCATGTTAGCATCTCATTTATTCATTACACACAGTACACATTTTAACCTACTGGCAGTTGACATTCTACTCCTTTCTATTTATTTGCCTAGAATACTGCAAGCTAGAGTTGTACTCACCAGCCTCCCAGTGCACCCTTAGCAACCTGCTGGCATGGGCATCTATGTTCACAGCGCTATCATCTGCAGCTGTACAGGAGATAAAGCAACATTTATGCATACCTATCAATCACATACACAGGCTGGGCTTTGTTAAACACTAATTGATACTGATACTTACACACTTCTGGGGCATTCTGTGCCCATGCATCTTGGGTTCTTTGGTCCAAGAGCTCCCTCTTCTTATGCTTGAGGTCAGCGGAATGGTGCTGGACCTGCTAGCCAGTTCAAGGGATGCCAGTAGCATTGGTGAGATCATGCGCAAGACTGTCCCAGGCCTACACTTTGTATTGGGAGCCCTGGTACTGGCCTTGCAGCAGTCTCTCCTCATGGTCTTTCACTAGGAGTCCATCCATAACCAAGGAGACCTGAATGCCCCAGCATTGCACCTGAAAGAACAAACCCTCTCCTACACCAGCCATAGTGCCTGCAAGGATAAGCTACAACTGGTTATGGCTGTATTCCCACCTGTAAGGTTTGAATAGAGTCAAAGTCCCACCCTTTGTCATCATTGGACCATTTTGAATATGCTAAGATAAGCTAAGTGATGTGCAAACACACTTAGCTAAGGTTGGCAGTGATTAAAGGGATAGATGTTGAACTCTGCTTACCAATGCACATATCCACTTAGCTGGGCTACTTATTGCTTAGCATTTACATTTAAGATATGGTTACACCAGGATAGCATACTGGTCACTACTTAGCATTGCTCATGTTACATTTTATAATGTATCAGGATCATACCTCTCAACCTGGAAACATCAAAAATCTGGGCAAGGCCCATGAAAAATAGGTACAAATCTGTACGCTGATTAACATAACATTTGCATACATAATTATATGACCCTGTCCATTCCAATAGAATTGTGGGATACCAACTTTCAAATGCAAACTGAAGAACACAACAAAACTATAGCACCAGAGTCCCCCTGCAGCCATTCCAGTGTCCCATTACCTCGCTATTTCATCCCATTTACCATAAACACTGTGTGCATTCTGCTTTACATCTACAATGATTATTTGGATTTTTTTTTTACATTTTATAGCACAATGCACAAACACTAATAGATACATGTTAAGCAAAGCAATACTGTCTCACAATGAAAATAGACTTGGCATTAAAACTTCTCTGCCCTTAAAACTCACATTCATTGAAACAACATTGAAACCAACACCACATCCAAAGAAAATGCATCTGGCCAGTGGTGGATAAAGATTACCTTTGGGCTGTTTTCATATCATAGGCCCCTTGCACACAAAACAAGAAACATACATGTATTCTTTGATACACCTTCCTGAGTTTATTAAATTATATTCCTTGTATAATACAACACACTTACTAGACTTAAGTTAGAGCACATTTAAATTTATTGTTTAAACATTTTTCCAGTAGGCAATGAAACAAAATGAATGAACCAATTATGACAAAACTGCCCTATTCAGAAAATGTCCATGATAAAAGTCTACTTACACACACACACACACACACACACACACACACACACACACACACACACACACACACATATATATATATATATATATATATATATATATATATATATATATATATATATATATATATATATATATATATATCAAAACATAGAATAACCATAGTGTAAGCCATATGTGTATTGCACAGCTTCTTGAACTTATTTTCAACTTCAGTTTTTTTTTTTTTTTTTTGGTGGGAGGGGGCAAAAGGCCAAAAAACAAGAACACATTTTAAACATTGCTTGTATAATTTTGGAATGTTGTTTACCACCATGCATTTCATTGCTAAGTCTTGAACTGAGAGCCTCTTGCACTACACTGAGAGCAACATACCACTAAGCCAAAGCAGCAGTTGCCTGAATGGTAGGAAGACTGCAACTTAAATGGCTATCATTTTAGTGAATTCAGTTCTCACTTCTCACCATAGCTCTCAACCTCTTAGCACAAAAAACCTGGACAAAGCCAATAATGGGGGAAAAGAGAATTCAGTTCTCACTTCTTACAATAGCTCTCAATGTTTTAGCACAAAAAACCTGGACAAAGACAATAATGGGGGAATACAGCCCCAAAATATGGACAGATTTCAAATACTGATCTTATAAACTTAGAAAATTTTGTGTTACCATTTATTTTCTGAAGAATATGAAGTCTTAAATTCAACGCCTGCAATTATTTAGTGAATTCAGTCCTTCAGTGAAAAATCCTGAAAAGAAAAACATAGATTTAATGAGGAACAGAACAAATATAGGTACTGTAAGTTCACAAGTGGTGGTGGCTAAGGACTTTAGGTTCTTTTTACCTGTACTCAAGGTACAGGGTTTGAGCCTCAGTACCTGTAGTCACCAGGTGTATTTAGTTGGGGGCCTTTTCACACACACACTCTCTCTCTCTGACATTAAAAAATTTAAAGCTGATAAAAAATTGGAAAGGCACCTGGGAATCGTGGCACTGCATTATTTGGACCCAAAACTCGGTAAAAACCAAGTAATTCGGTACAGTTGGGAGGTATGATCAGGATTGTGGGATTGATTCATCATTACTGATATATTATAATTTTATGTTTACCTTCCATGACATCCCCTATTTGCTTTCATTAAGTTATATTCTTGTGTGACTATACTCTATTAACTTTCTATGTTTAGTGGGCAATATCTGTGCTTTACCCTTTTGAGGGATTTATTCCATTATTTGTGCATTTGCACACATTTCCAGCTTTAGCTGGTTGCAGAAGTGTTGTACGGCACTTTAGCAATGCAGGGGTGTGTCACAGAACCTGTCACAGCCCCCTGCATTGCTTTCTTCATGCTGACGTTTCTTTCAGTGTCCACAGACACTGAAATGATCATTTTCTCATTTCAGTGCCCGTGGACACTGGAATACTGGCATAATATTACAGTAAATCTCTAATATTATGCCAGTTTGGCTTAGAAAGTAATGTACAGCACTTTCTGAGTGCAGGGGTGCGTTCAGTGTCTGTGCACTACTTGTACATGCCCCCTGCACTTTCTCATGGTTCGTGTCCGTATAGGAAGTGCAGCAGCGCTCCTTCATGAATATTCAAGGTATGCTGCTGGGCTAAACGGGCACAAACCACTGTGCGCAGGAATAGTCGTATTCTTGCATGGAATTTCTTGAATCCAGGGGAATAAATAATAGCATGCATTTCAGTTTCAGAATTCATATCTTTCAGACAATACATGATAGCATAATTCTTGTTGTTCTAGCAGCTTTCTAATTTCATAAGAGCAACATTTACAATCTCTTTAGAGCTTTTGTCCTCCATTATTTAAGGTTTTGATCACATTTCTTGAGCTAAGTGGTTGAGGGGTAGGTATGGAGGGCTGAACAAATACAAATAAAATCAGGAACATTCTGCAAAACTAACAAAAATTACCTGATTTTTCTTATATATTTTTTGTCCTGCCTTTCTCATGTCACCAAACTGTCCAGATAAGCAACAGAGATCTTTTTTCCTCCATTGCTTGTTTTTAACAGCGCTGATGTGCTGTGCAAGTGTGGGAATGTAAGCCCCATACCCATGTGCAATGCATCAATAAACATGGGAGAATGACGAAACAGTGTGTTTTAGAAAAGTAAGCAATTTCCTTCTTAAATAATGTAATTGTATAATATCAGTAACCGGCTTGTAGGTATATGAGACTTTACCCACAGAAAGCTCACCTCATGATCAAACCACACCAACCTTGGGTAAATACTCAATATACAACGACCCACTCAACAGTTATTGCTTAAATACTTTACATTCTTACTAATCTAACCTCTTATCATACTCTCTATACCTTTCAACATCTGCCCTCTTCCCACTCATGGGGTGGGCTTCTATCTTTTTATTTATATTTCCTAGCCTGGTCAACTGTACTTCTAATACTTTTGTATATACTGGTTGCCATGCATAATTATCAGTTTTTATTTATCGTTATTTTACATCACTGGTGTCTGCTCATGTTTTATTGTATCCCTTGTATTCCACTATCAAATGGTATGTATATAATCTTTTTTAATTACATTTGTACTGGCATTTTATTTGATGTTATTTAACTCTCTGCTTTTTAAATTACATTTGTAGTAGTATTTTATTTGATGTTATTTAACTCTCTAGAGCATTTCTCCACAGGCTTCCACTGAAAATGGGTATTTGTTACTCAGTAGGACTGGTAAACAAATGTCAATAAATAAGTAATCAATAAATAACTACATCTTTGTGTACCCTAGATTCATCAGAAATGAAGATCCATGTTTCCAAACACCTATGCCTTTACTAACTATATTTTAAGGCTTTCAAAAGTTGACAAATCAGTCAACACAGGTGATGGAAGCATTTGTTCAAAGCTTGTGTCAACATCATACTATACTGTAATATTATAAAGACCAACCAAACTTCTCTCAAACTCATACAAAGATGCTTCAGATCATTTATTCTCACCTGTATAATACCCCATTTGAAGAATTCTGCACTACAACGTTTTGTTACACACAAATAATATTGCAAACTCTAACACCCAAAAGAGAAATAATAGTGATTAGCACTGGGAATAAACTAGTCCCAAATGTGAGGAAGGCTTTTAAACAGCAAACTCCCAGTTATCAGTAGGTTATTACCCTTAGGTAATATTTTACAGTTCCCTATTAGAAGAACAAAGACGCATTCTTTCAAATGCATCTTGGTCGAACTCAAAAGCCTGAAATGGCAAAATATCAAAGCGGCTTTTAAGCAAATTCTTTCCCTGGGAAAGAATTCGCTTGGCCGCTTCATTACTTTGCCATTTTTGGTATTGTAGTGCTGTCTCGAAGTTGGTATATTTAAGTAGGAGAGTTGGGGGGGCACATCCCCCCACTTAATGTAATGTTTAAAGTATTTTTTTGTTGGAACAGCAATTTTGTTCCCTAGGAAAAAAATCGCTGTTCTGACAGTTTGAAATTGTAAGCTTTCGCTTACATAGGGTCAATTAATCACCGTTCGCTTTTTTAAGTGTTTGGTGATCTAATATAGACCCATATTTCACTGAGAATCTCATAATGGAAGAATGCTACCAGTAAATCTTCACATCTTTCAACATAGTATAGTGTTCAGTATATCAACAATCCATAGGTATTCTTATTGTATCCTGTTCCCAGCATCCACTTTGTTTCTTAGCCTGGGACCCCCCCACCTTCTTTCTGTTATCCTTTCTCTTTGTGATAACATGCCATACATGCATAAGCCTGAAGCCCCTGCATTTATAGTTTTATTGCCTTAGGCAAGGATCTGCACCACTGACTTCTTCCATGCCTTGTAAATCTCAGTACTCTAAGGTTAGGAAACTTGGTTTGCAACCTGAGGCCATCACCATTCATTAAGAAATTGATTCCTGAAACTTAGATTACAAGATGTTCCTAATATCACACCTACAGTCACATAGAAAGTCACGCATGTACATGCATATAAGTACCACAGTCCCAAAACTATATCCATGTTGTACAAAGGCTGACTATTATCTATTTATTATACTTTCTTTCTGTGTAAGTATATACACAGACACGCACATACACACATACACCAAGGTGTGCCATGCTTCTGACTAATATACACTAATTCCAGGTTATATAAAGACTGTGTGTCTTCTGTCAATCAGCCTATCTAATTCAAAATATATGTCCGGATACAAATATGCAGTAGTCACAAGTACACGTATACAATATGAAGACACGTGCTTCCACACACAAACACAAACATTCACACGCACACTTGTGCATGACATACATTCATATAAATATATGTGCTGGGCAGTTGTAGTGTTTTAAACCACTAAGTGCCATGTCTTTTTTATTGGTTTCCCAAGATAACTGGAAATCCCATGCAGCGATGATTTAAAAGTTTGCAATGCTTCATACTTCTCCAATTTTAATTTGGATTAATTGTCATAACGACTTAGTTATTTTATTTTATTTTGGTGGGCATACATATTATGCTTACTTTACTGTGTTTTGCTTTCATTCTCAGTAAAAACTGACAAATTTAAGAAGACAGTTAGAACAATTAAGTTGTGTAGCTTGCCCTGTGAAGTAACCCATAATCACAGCGGCGTGTCTATCAAAACAAAGAAAGGAAATTTATTAAATGAGCAGCATTCACCTGAAATTTATATTGCTTGTTACTTTTGTTATGTCAAGATTATCCCAATACATGGAGAGAACAGCACAGGGACAGTAGAACACTTATGAGCTACGAGTCACCTTTCAGAAAGGAAGAGATAGTAATCAGTCTTCCTTAAAATCAGGAACTCACCAAGCTTGACACAGAAGCCATATTTTCAATGTTGAGTCTTTTGGCTTTTCCCAGTTAGGCGTCGCCACAGCTGAATTCCAGTCCATTAATGATTGATAGTTGATTTTTACATGCCAAGTTACCAGCCCTGACACACAACTTTCAACAAAGGTAGGCCCATTCACACATGTCTCCATACAGAAGATGCTCTAGCTGAGAATTGAACCAGACAGTGTCTGACTGTGAGGTGACAATGCTACCGCAGCACCACCACAGCAGAAGCCAGATTTTCAAATTTTTTTTTTTTCCCCAGGTCAGGATGAACACTAGTAAGTTTCAAATGTTTTGTTGTTTTTAGCTTTTCAAATTCTGCTGGTTGGTTATTCTTTTGCAAAGTAGTTCCTGTTTTTAAGGTCTCACATTATAGTACAAACTTTATCAGGCCAAGAGGATGATACCAAACTGTTTTAGAAGTGTAACCTTCTAAGGAATAACCCAGCACTTAGCAGTGTATAAGGAAAAAGTGAAAAATGCAGTCTTAACCAAGTCCAGGAAATATTTGTATGTGTCAGAAAAAAAAAGATGTCAAGTGTACAGAATGTTGCTACACTTGGAAAAGAGTTATTCAGTATACAATACCAGTGTGGCATTAAAAAGCAATCCAAGGGCTGTTTGAATACACAACTGAACATATGTATCACTTTCAAAGAAGTTATGGAAATTAAGTTATGCATCACTGTGTAAACAAACATCTGCAACAGCATGAAGTTATGACGGTATTTCCATTTGTCAGCAAAGGATTTGCCTGAATAATTTTAGAACACTCATAAGGGAACACTGTAGGATAAACAAAAACTGGAAATATAGGATGTTTTTGTGTGTGTGTGTGTGTGTGTGTGTGTGTGTGTGTGTGTGTGTGTGTGTGTGTGTGCACGCAAGCACAAATATGAAGTGCTCATAATTTTGTTAAATGTAGGTTTGACCGAACCACATTGGTTGAAAAAAGTATGAGTGAAAGTACATTTGACTGCAAGTCATTTTGTTGAAAAGTATAAACGTCTGTACATATATTCCTGGCAATGTTTTTGATCATGAGATTTGTTAGGGATGCACTTTAGATTTTGTGTTAGTTAGCAATGCCCACCACCATGTACCCACAAAATACATTGATGTTTGTGAGCCAACACCGATTTACTGAATGTGGTATTTTTTTCTTTTCTCCATGGGTGTGTGACCCTGGGGGGGGGGGGGGGTAGATGTTGCATGGAGCTGTCCCTTGCAAAAAAGTTTTTTATGGTACTTATGCTTTTGAGAATATTTATGATGATATGGCTTTTCAGGTACTCAGTTAAATGTACTTCAGTCATTTGTACCTTCTTTTTCTTTCAGTCAAACTGCTCTTGATGAAATGATTCACAACTCTCTCTCTGCACACACACACACACACACACACACACACACACACACACACACACACACACACACACACACACACACACACACACACACACACACACACACACACACACACACACACACACACACACAGTGAAATATTTAAACAGCAGAGACACTAGTCTTAGAAAAACAATATAATATATTATCCAAACATGAAGATTGAAATTCTTCCTAAAAAGTTCACAGCTAGTACTTTCAGCAGAATTCCATACTAAAAATAAATAAAGGAACAAATTGAAAGCTTTTTTTGAGCAGAAACAAAACAAATACAACAACAGTTGGAGGAGACTCAGTCGAAATCTAAGGATTTATAAAAAACAATGCTATAAATAAATAAAAAGTCACACATGTAAACCATACCCACCACCAATATATGCCATAAACTTACACTTTACAGTTTTCAGAGTGCAGATAGAGACTTATAAATTGAGCTATGCAGAGAGTTATGCAAAATAACAATGACATATTGCACATGAATAATGTTTTACCTATTTAGCAGGTTGGGCTATGGGTTTGTTATTCAGCAGTCTGTTAATGTGTGGGAAGAAGCTGTTATGGAATCTGGATGCCTGCATCTAGTGCTTCTGTAGTGCTTCCATGCTGGCAAGACTTTGAACTGTCCATAAGCTGGATAGTGCATATCCCTCAATAGTTTTCGGACTCTAGCATAGCATCTGTTTGAATATATGTCCTGTAGAGATTGAAGGTTGGAGCCAGTGATTTTTGTGGCCTGTTTAATGATCTTATCCAGTACTTTACGATCAGCTTGAGAGCGATTTCCACACAGGGCAACAATGTTGTTTGTCAGTACGCCCTCAATCGTAGTCCAGTAGAAGGTAAGTAGAACCTGGCGGGGGAGCTCCGCAAAGTCTCCTAAGGAAGTGGAGATGTGGTCGGGCTCGCTTTATAAGGCAGAAAGTGCTTGTGACCCAAATTAGACCTTGTGGGATATGTGCCCCTAGGAAAATTATGCTATTTACTCTCTCCACTGTGGCACCATTGACAATGATTAGGGTGTGTGGCTTATTTTCCTTCATAAAATCAATGATGATTTATTTCGTTTTCCCAACATTTAGTGCAAAGTTGCTGTCACGGCATCAGTGAATGAGTTGGTTCACCTCCTCCCTGTAGACCACTTCAGCTTCCCTCTTGATAAGGCTAATTACTGTGGTGTCATCTGCAAATCTGATGATTCTATTTGACTGATGCATAGCTATGCTGTGTGTGTGTGTGTGTGTGTGTGTGTGTGTGTGTGTGTGTGTGTGTGTGTGTGTGTGTGTGTGTGACTCCTTCACAGTCTACAAGATTCTAATGTCTCTCATAACTCCTTCTCTGTTTCTATACCATATCCTTAAGCTACTGTTTAGTCCACAATGCCTCTATTCTTCTTAATTCTTTCATTATCTTTCTGCATCACTACCCTTCTGCCATTATTTTCCTAACTGAAACCACCATTTTATTTTTCATGTACTTTAACAACCAATGTCAAACATTGCACTACCAACATACTACTTTTGTATACTTTATCTACTCATAGGCTATGTATATGTTGTTATAATGACTAAAATCAAGGGAGGCGGAGCCTAGATGGCCAACTGAGAGCAGTGAATTTTGAGAGCTCCATAAACTAGTGTAATAATATAGGAAAGTGTTATTATTTTCCAGTTTAAAAACATCAGAAATCTATAGATAAACTACTAAACTACATAAATATCAATTTTGGTGGAGATATACAAAAATGTTCCCGTTAAGTAACTTGGAGATATATTGTGTCGCTGAATATGAACAACTCAAAGAATTCTTATCCAGATGCTGCTTTGAAAAAATAACTGCAATTGATGACATCTACCTTACAGGAACTATCTTTGAAGATGGATGGCTTTAAAAATGACTTAGAAAGCCTCAAATTAAATTTTCAAAAACATTCTCAAAAACAGACTGATACTCTTAAGGAACTATTACAGCAACACCATACAAAAATACCAAATATAGAGACTTCTCTAAATGACATCGAAGGGAGAATCAAACAGGTAGAATTCCAAAAAGAATTTCTGCTTAAACAGAATACATGGCTGCTTAACTAAATATATGACTTAGAAAACAGGGAAAGGAGAAACAACATAAGGATCTTTGGTCTGCCTGAAACCACTGAAGGAGAAGACATTATTTCATTAGCAACCTAGATTCCTGAATTTTTAGACTTGAAAGTGGGACTTGCATTTGGAACCGGACGGTGTCCCGGGCTGTGTCTACACGAACTCCAAGAAGAACTGAACCCTCACATATAGTCACTGTTCAATCTCAGCCTTATTACAGGATATGTAGCCAAAGAATGGCGTACAGCAACAGCGGTCCCGCTCCACAAAGGTGGTGCCACAACGGATCCCAGAAACTATCGCCCTATAAGCCTGACTAGTCTGGTCTGCAAAGCTATGGAGCGTATCATCATGGAACTCATAAACAAAGACACTGGGAACCTTTAGACACTGGATCCTACCCAATTCGGTTTTGTTAAGGGCAGATCTTGCCTCTTAAATCTAGTTGACTTCATTGAAACAGTTACCAAGGCCATAGATAACGAGAAGGCAGTCCACACAGCCCACCTGGACCTCGCAAAGGCCTTCGATGCAATACCCCACTCGGGCATCATAAATAAGCTCACCAGCTTAAATATCAACCCCTATGTCACAAGATGGGTTGCAAACTGGCTCAGGGATAGAACCCACATGGTCAGAATTGCAGGTTCCATGTCAGACTCTAAACCAGTTACAAGTGGCATCCCACAGGGCTCAGTCCTGGGACCTCTCTTGTTCGGTATATACTTCTCTGAGGTACAGGCTAACACGGGAGGACTATGGCTGACCAAGTTTGCAGATGACTGCAAACTGGGAGCCATAATCAACTCTCTGGCTGACACAAGCATCCTCCAAAAGGGTCTCACAGAGATGGATGCCTGGTGCCAAAGCCATGGCCTCAAGCTAAATGTCAAAAAGTGCATAGTCATCCCCTTTGGGAAAAACATAGTTCCCACAAATTACCACATAGGTGGTAATCCATTAAGTACGGAAGAAGTAATTAGGGATTTGGGGACCCAAGTAGACAGTAATCTCTCCTTTGACAATCACGTTGCCAAAGTGGTTAGAAAGACCTTCTATATAGCCCACCTTATCACGAAAGGGCTCACATCTAGATCAAGAGAGGTCATTGTGCCCCTCTACTCATCACTCATCAGGCCCATAATTGAATACAATGCCCCATTTCGGATTTACCTTACCCGACACCTGCAGCAACTGGAGAGACCCCAAAAGTACCTCACCAAGAGGATCAAGAGCCTCAAACAGATGCCCTATGCAGTTCGGCTAAAGAAACTCCAGCTCTACTCAGTTGCTTACCGCCTACTCAGAGGCAATCTATGTCTTTCGTACAAAGCCATGTCCAACCCAGAATTAATGGACATGCTACACCTCAGGAAATCCAAATCCCCTTAGAGCTACATGCTCCAGGGACTTAAACCTCAGCACAGCAATAAATAGGACATGCTGGAAAGACAGATTTGTGTCCCAGAGGCTCCCCTCACTCTGGAACAAAATCCCAGTTCATATTAGGCAGAGCCCCTCACTGACCCTCTTCAAGAGAAATCTTGATGAGTGGATGGGAGATTGTAAGTTTACCCCTGGGATCTCTTCTATGTCCCTGCTAGACAGAGGCACAGTAAACTTAACTTAAAAAGGCTATCTTCTGTGACCTACTATACAGAGGCACAGTTAACTAATCTAAAAGGGAGGCAAAAGCCAAACACACTCTGGCTAGGTTTATAAATGCCCTAGGACAGATAGCCTAGTATCAACCTATGAATCTATGAACTGAAACGGCACATAGAGCACTGAGAAAACTTGCTACTAACTCAACAAATACTCCACCTAGAACCATAGTTATAAAATTTCTTTCATTTCTGGACAAGGAGCTAATATTAAAATCTTCTTGGAGAAAATCACCATTAAAATACAATCAAAGCCTGATAAGGTTTGACAATGATTATTCTTCCAGAATACTAGAACAAAGGAAAAAAGTCTGGCCAATAATAAAACTGTTGAAACAAAACAACATTAAAGCACAGCTAGCCTTTCCAGCCAAGATAAAATGTGTTTTGCCAATGAGATGAGAACCTTTAATGAAGAAGCTACTATATTCATCAAAAACAACAGCATAGTGTCTATCCCAGAAGAAATGGAATGGATGGCCCCTACTCTTAAAAGAATAAAAGAAACAAATCCTTGGACTGATGCTAGAAAGAAGAAACAAAAAACTGATTCCCTGATAGCTGTCACAAAAAAATAACTCTAACAACTACATCTCTCAAAGTATCAAATGATATGGTACATCACTTGTCATCTGTTTTTATTTTTAAAAAAGGAAGGTTTCTTAAGCAACTGAGAAACAGTAATGATTTATTCAGAATGTTCAAAGAGTCCAACACTTCTTCACAAACAATGGTAGGTCAAGATGGATTACTATTTACATTATATATAAGCCAAACAAAGCGACATATAATACAAGCATAGGAGTTTCTATACCCCTACTTGAACTCAATGAATACTTATCGTGTTCATTTTTCATTGATTTTACTTACTTAATTAATTACTTAAATTATTCTAATTCAACAAGGTACCATTCATCAGAGTTCAGACTCAAATCTAACAAATTAACATCATATCTAATAGCAGTAACAGTAGAGTGTTTTGAAAAAAAAATGCGGTCATGGAGACTAATGCCTTCTTCAGTTAAAGTATGATTCAGAAATGTCATGTATATCTTAGTTAAATAATAGTAGCAAGTTCTTAGTACAAATGCCATCAATATTCTATTAATGTTAATATCAATTATGGCAGGTATCATATCCTCGAGTGCTGTTGGATCAATCCTGATATGGTGTGCATGGATGCAGCCGTGTCTGGCAGCTAGTACAAATGTCATTCTTATTTTGTCTAAACATAGTTAATATCAATTATGGCAGGTGTCATACCTTCGAGTGCTGTTTGATTAAGCCTGGCATGGTGTGTGTGGATGCAGCTGTGTCTGGCAGCTGTTTTATGTTGCTGTTTTTGTCTCCAGGAAGCTGTGGGTTGCAGATTGTGATCGAGGTTTACTGATGCTTGTGCATTAGGAAGAGACATTTGGTGTTTTAGCCTGGATCCAGGGGAAGGGGTGGATAAAAATGTGATTTGGGATATTTTGGAAGAGAATAGTTTGTTTATACATCTGCTGAGTGAGAGGTGAGAAGGCTGGAAGAATGTGTTATCGCTTGTTGTAGCGGCTTGAGAGTTTTTTTTTTTTTTTTGATCCATTGCTCTCCGTTCTTTTCCTGGCTGCTGCCTCGCAGAAAGGGAGGGAATTTAGGCTTGAAGCTACAGTGAAGTTAAGTTTTCTTTAGGTGCATTGCGAGCCTCTAGTATGCAGTACACAGACACACTAACAGAAGCAGATGCTCCCATGTTGCTATGGTAACAGAGACAGAGTGACGATAATGCTTAAAGGCTCTGAGGAGCCTCCAAGATGATTCTCGGCAATGAAGTTTTTGGTTTAAAAAAAAAGAAAAAAAAGAAAAAAATATAATAAAATGGCTGTTTTAAACCACATGTAGACATATTGCTGGTCTCCCAACACTTCACTTAGCTCATTAAGTTGATTCTTGATAAAAAAATAAAAATAATAAGGTCAATTTTATATGTAAAATGTATTTTGGTCCAAACACATTAAGGATTTACATAAGGCTGGAAGTCCAAGTTATTGTGAAAGACTAAGAGCACTTGGTCTTTTGCAGTACCCTTTGCAGTGGTCTGGGAGGTGAGCTTGTTTGGACATGTTGGGCATATTGGGATAGTTGATTCTAGGGGTTTATATTGTTTTATCGGATGATGAAAAGAGCAAACGGTCTTTCATCGATCCGATAATGTCAAAAGGAGAAAATAGCAAAGTCACAGAACATCGATTTTTTTTCACAGGGAAAAACATTGGTGGGCCATCTTTTTGACTATGCCATTTCCTCCACTATGGTGCGATCTCAGAGTTGGCATAGTTAAGTAGGGGGGTGTGGGGGGCTGTTTCGGCATTTTTCTGATTTCGACATTATCAGTTTGATGAAAGAGCATTCACTCTTTTCATCATCTGATATTGTGATATAGAGGAGATTCTGGGGGTGTTTGGGGTTGCTAGGAAGTGCTAGAGAGTCATTAGATTTCCTTCGTGGAAATATCTCTGGGGATGGAAAGTATGTTGAGTGGTTCACTGGCAGAGTGGCCACTGCATGGAACAGGCTGGCAAAATGGAACAGGACAAATATTGGTTTGGATATTTTAAGAACAACCTGGAAACACACCACATGAACTAGTGAATGGTATTATGGCAAAACTGGATGGGCATTGTTGCCTGTGCTGGAAGCACTGATATGTGTGTATGTAAGGATGGAAATATTCTTATAACAAATAAGAAACTAGAAGGGTCTCATAGTTATTTAAAGTCTATGGACTGTATAAACATGCTTGGAAGGAGCAAATAATAAGAATAAGCATTAGAGCTTGTGATCTTTCAAATAACTAAGCAACAGCCAAAAAAAAAAAAAAACACAATAGTTACGTAATGTATGATTTTAGTAAATCTACACATACAATATATAATCGTCATATAAGATAAACCAGTCTGCTGAATTTAGATATTAAAGACAGGTTTTAATAACATGGGCTTGTATATAATAACACTACTGTCTTAACTTGTCATAAATAACATGCATTACATTGAACATCAAGGGGAAGCATGATGATTTTCTTATATAAGTAAATATGCATAACAAGTCATGCAATTGCTTTAACTTGAATTGTAGTTTTTGTAACCGATCTTGACCGTATATAATACTTAAAGGGTTACCAAGGTAACTAATGCTTTATACATGACATCAAACTGACAAAGTTGTTCAAGAGAAACAATAGAAGCCTGAACTTGAAATGCCACAGAATGTAACAATCACATTCTGAACAAATAGTATTAAATTGATAATAATCATTCAGTTTAACCTTTGCTGATTATACAATATATGTTGCCATTTAAATCTAAAAACCTTCAATATATGCCATAAAATGGCAATTTATAAATATGGAAAGGGAATTTGTAAACATTAATCACAATAAGTGAATTTTTTATTTTTAACCCATAATTTCACTCATTTTATAATAAGAAATGACAGATATAAAAATCCTTATGTGTAGGAAACGGGGGGGCAGAGGGATGCACTGATATATAAAATGCACTAACTTTCATCAATGTTCACATAAAACAAACTTGATGCTTTAAGTAAGTTAGCAACAAAGTAGTTACTTAATGCTAGCAAACAATGAAATATAACTTCTGATATATCCAGTAAAATACATTGGGCAGGATTCATGAAGCCTCCGTGTAAGAGTTATAACTCATACACGGAGGCTGCAGTTAAACGGAGTGATGTCAGCATGCTTTGCATATTCATGAGAGAATGCTGAATCACACCTAAAGCTAACACGGTCCGTGTAAGACAGTAGGGGGCATGTCCGTAGGCCGAGCCCTGTATGCGGACACGCCCCCAGAAGAGGAAAAGTGCCCAAAGTAAACACCCACAACAGAGTCCACGGAAATGTGAATAAACACAACACAACACATGCCCCCACAGACTATGAACAGAAAACATATAAATAAACATGTTATATATATTTTTTAAATTGTAAAAATGTTTAACCGTGAGTGCTTCGTTTGCTGCGTGCCGTAAGCGCAGCTACAGTTAGCAGTCAGTGGGAAAGCATATAAGAACTAAATATGCAAAGTAAGCCAGGAAGCAATAGCGTAGCGGTAGAGATGTTGGCTGAAGAGCAGGCATTCATGGTTCAAGCCCCCACAACACCAATTTTTATTTTTAGCAAAATAAGCATGAAACAAGTCCCTGACAAATATGTACACATAAAACCACATTTTATGTAAAATGTAATGAAATATCCCATTTATATTGAAGAAATGTGAGGTAACAAAAGAATAAAAAATACCAGATGTGCCCATAGCTGAGCTACAGTTTAACAGGGTGAGTGCATCTGCCCGTACGTGAGCAGTGGTTTAACTGGTGCAAAATGAGTGCCTGTAGCTGAGCAGTGGTTTAACACACTGAATTTAAGTGCCCCTAGCTCAGCTGAGTGTAATATGCATGCCGATAGCCAAACGAGGCTTAAAACAGCATACCCCGTTTGCGCGGGGATGCGCACTGCGCAAACAAGCTAACCGATGGGCAACGTTGAGCAAGCCGTATCAAAACTGCCTTTACACAGATACACCCCTCAGCATGTCTAGACAGTCATGAAAAATAAAAAGCAGTGGCCAGGTTCGAACCCAGGATACTATACACCATAGTCAAGGTGCCAAACCACTAAGCCATGACAGCAGTATCTAGAAATGCAATAATAGCTAATATATAGAAATGAATACAAACTGGAGCATGACAATGCAGGTTTACTGAAGTTGATACAATTCCAAAATGGCCAATCACAGATATGTGCGGGAAAAATGGGCTATATAAGTCCCATAGGTGGGAATACACAGCATAAACGATTGTAGAACTGAACTGCAGGCAGAATGACAGGAGTAGGAGAGGGTAGTTGCTTTCGAGCACAGAGGTGGGGTGTTGAGGAGTCCAGGTACATGGTCTGGCTCCTAGTCCACAATCATGAGGCCCAACTCATGCAGGGCCAGGTCCTCTGGGGAGCATACAGGGCTGAGGCGTGGGACCGGTTGGCTCATGATCTCACCAGTGCCACAGGGATTCCAAGGACTGGTGAGGAGGTCCGTCACCACCATGCGGACCTGAAGAGACGCAAGCAGGACCAACTGAACCTTTGAACCCAGGAGGCCCGGCAAATGCCCAATGCACCACTACTAAGTTACATTTAATTATGTATGTAAGAAATTAAACTAGCTGATATTATGGAGATGTGTATTCCAATATTACTTCATTTATATTACAGATACAGGTGTCTGTTCTGCGAACCGCAGAGCCTATGGCGATAGGCTGGTGCGGTTGCGCCACCAGGCAGGTCAGTAATCCACTACCAGTAACTGTAAAGAAATATAAAAGTATGACAGTCAGCAAAAGAGTGCAGTGTAGTCACTAAGGAATAAAATGTGCAAGTAACAGTGTGAAAGTGTCTGCAAGTATTGCTTGATTACAAAAGTATGTTTCAGCCTGTAAGTTAAACCGAAAAATGAAAATGTCTGACATAAATTCTGAAATAAAAATGCCCCACCTGTAAGAAAATAGTACACAACCTGCAGCAGGCTGAAAAGTATAGCTGCAGAAGATGATGAAATCACATGTGTGAAATATATCCCTGTTGAAATACTGAAACATGACAGAAGTGAGACTGCTGGAAAGGATTGTAATAACTACAGGTAAAACATGTCAATAAAGCCTAGAAGTAAGTACCATCCTGAATAGTAAAATGAAAGCAAGTGAGAGAGTGTGAGAAAGTGTCATGAATCCAGCAATACAGTAGTAATAACCCCTGAATAAAGTATACTGCAGTCAAGACAGAATGAAATGCATGTGAGAATCAAAACCAAACAGTGAAATCTGTTCAAAGTGTTGCTGCATCTGGAATGTGTATTCCAAAATCTGGATATGTTGCTCTCAGTCTGCAATATGCAGATAGGATGATTGTCTGATATACCAAACATCCACACTTGTCTACAGCTATATAAAGCAAATGTAGCAAGATGATGTAGCTGAACAAAGCTAGATATGAATGTGTATGAAGAACAATAAAATGTATATTGATGTTGCAGTAACAGTCCTATCACCAAGTTGAAATAGTTATCATATAGGAAACTGTAGTTAGAACAGTAGTGTGTATATATCTGTAGCTATTAGAAATGTACAGCATATGTTTTGGTATTTGAAGGTGTTAATATTATTTTCTTCACCCCACCCTATAACCACATATAACCCATTCCATGTGAAAATGGTATGTGCAATCACAATTAACACCCCTGGACATTTGTCCTGTTGGGTCATATATATTTGCATGTCCGTTGATGCATCTGCCCTGTTCATACATCCACATCTGATAGCCTGTTGCCATCAATTAACCCTGCATGTTGTTGGACTGTGTATTGCTGTTCAAATTATGCATGTGTTATGCACGCTGTTCAATGGTGTGAATATCTGGGTGTTTGGTTAATAGGAATACTAATGCATGCTGTTACAACTAATTGTGAATGGTATTATATGTCACTAACCTGAACTGTCATGACATAATGCAAAACATAGGACGACAGGGAAGGCGGGTTCCAGCGGACCCACCTCTCCCACCTCAGCTGGGGAGTGCACCTGGCACTAGTGCCGAGTCCGGACCCTCCTCCGGTGGCCCTGTGCCACCTGCGGGTGGAAGCGCTGCAGGGGATGGGGCTCACCCCCCCTCTGCAAGTGTGGCCAGAGGAGAACCACCACTCACCCTCCGTAGCATCCGGACTGTGGTGCGTAGGGAGATTCGGGACTCTGTTCTCGAGCCCCTACGCCAGCTTGAGGCATGGGTGGCACAACTAACGGGCATGCCTGTTGCCCGGCCTACACAGCCCCCAGCACAGCCCCATCCTGGGCAGTGAAGGAACAGTGGCAACTGCCTATGGGTGGGGATATCAGTTCCACTGTTGCCATCTGTGGGCTCATGGGCTCTGGATATCCAAACCTCCATCCCCGTCAATTGTGTAACCCGCCCACACGTGTCATACACCGCCCCTGTATGCGTCTTGTTTGTCTTGTCTGTTTACCTACCCAACCTACCTCCCCAGCTGTACCGACTTCCTTCACCTGACATACCACTCTCACCTGAAATAAAAAAAAAAGGGCACTCTGTACCCACAAAAAATTATGCCCCATACATAGCAGCCCATTCCGCACACATGTCTGCTGGACATGGAATCTATCAATTACAATTGGCTGTACAACAAGTATTATTGTTGTCCTGACACCTCTCTCAGGGGTGGAAGGTTTCAAATGTCACACCAAATTACATACATATGCACAGCTGTTGCTGATGAAGAAATGGGCAGCTATGGGCCTTACCTACATCCCTCCTGCAAATCCCAAGCTTGTTTCCCTACTGTCTTACCCTCTTTGTGACCCCTTTTTCACCACTTTCCTGTCTCCCCATTTTCATTTCTTTCAAAGAAAATAGCGCGGGTGTGCACCAGAGTAAGCACTGTTAAGCGGTTGTAAGCGGGTGTGCACGGAGCTAAACGCCAGTGCGCATGTGTGAGCTCCGCGCAAATCAGCGCTAACCCGGTTACAACTGCTTAATAGTGCCTTAGTCACTTTGATTGACAGGTCCTGTACTCAGTTCAAAAGCAAAATAAAACCCCACTGTCAGTCCCGAACCCAGGACCTTGGAAACACTAGTCTGTATGACCTACCACTAAGCCATGACTCTTATACAAGAGCATTGTGCTAAAATAAATATAACATGTAATAGTAGGGATGAATGTAAAGGTAATATAGGATGTGTAGTACCCAAAGCATGTCATGTAGAATTACTGTCAAAACTACTGGATTCCCACAATAGTACTGTGTGAACACAAACAACCATGCTAGTTGGTAGCTTGTAGGTAATAATGTCAGTTAAAGTACATATATAAATGTATGTATATGTACATATAAATATATATATATATATATATATATATATATATATATATATATATATATATATAGTTGTAGGAGTCATTGTGCATACTCACTTACTACAGGGAACATGAGAGAGGAATGGAGGAATGTGAATCTACAACACAGCCTGAATCATGAGAGAGATACTAACCTTTACACTCACAGAACACAGTCCACAGCATACCAGCATGGTCCCCGCCCTCACAATCTGAAAGGGCAATGCCTGTCCCACATACCCTTTTATAGCACTGACCTGAAATCACAGTGAGAACTGCAATCAGTACACCACTGGCTGTATGCAATTAGCAAATGCTGGCTTACAACTGGTGCAGAGGCCATCACATGGACCTATGCAGATACCTACAAAAGCATCTAATACTAACACTCCACACATGCAATACATTCATTGCACTGTCTGGAAGCAGACAGAGGGAGAGAGAAAAGTGAGAGAGAGAGAAAAAAAAAGTATACACTGTGACTCTGTGACCCTAAGCTGTCAGCAGTGACAGTAGCAGCAGCAAGCAGAAGCAGTGGTAACGCAACCAGCTGTGACAAACACAGGTAATGCAAAGTAGCAGGTTAATAGTGTACATACTGTGAACCCTCCAAATGTGTCATAGGTCTGTATCTATAGGAATGTCCATGTGATATGTTGTGTGTACGTAGTTCCACCAAAAGGGGATGACCATACATTACATGTCAATCAGTCTTAGGCCATGATCCTGGCAGCAGTTGTCTGTGAGTTGCCCCCAGCAATGGCTGTAGTGACTGCTTTGAAAGGTCAGCCAGGTTCAAATGCAGGATCAGCCCATCACAAAGGCACACTGGCTGGGAACAAGTGTCTGCAGGTACCCGATATCACTGCATATGCATCCCATACTGCATAATTCCATAGCTTAGCAGAACAGGCCGGTTATGCATATGATGTGGTAGTTCCCAGGGTCAGTTGAGGTGCCTCCTTAGTGGTGTGGGACCACTGTCGCTGTATGCCACTGTCCAGGTTTATATCCTGTAGTACGGCCAAGATAAATTATCAGTGTTATATGCGGTTGTATGTCCTCTCGGAGTGCAGGTAGCACACATCCAGGGATACCATGAGGTCACAGTGATGCTGTGTGTTCTGCTCTGCTGAGGCTGGCCCTCACCTGGACATGTGAGATGATAGGGAGGTTACATACAGCTGTGATAAGTATTTCAACTGGTGGGGGAGAAGGAGGGGGGATACGTGCACCAAACCTGTCTGCAAGACTGTTGCCAATATCCGTGTGTTTGGTGAATGTTAAGTAGGTGTGTATTAACACAGAGCATATCTGAGGCATGTGGTCTATATGTGTAACATAACTGAAGAAGGCCTTGTGGTCATCCATAGTGTTTGTGGCTATTTCCCTCCCAGAGAAGGCCGTGGCCATTGTTATGACGGACCGTAGCGTAGTACCAGTGCTGACCACAGATGCCTTCCCTTAATGTGAATGTGTTCTGTCCTGCAGTAGCCTCCTGCTATTGTTATACAATCTGCCTCTGTGTGGGGTCCACCAGACAGCATGCCTAACCTTTGTGCATAGGGTCTGGGTTAGAAATGTGTGTGCAAGTTCCATGCAATCTGTGGCATGTCCGTGGTAAGCAGTTGCAAATGGGTCAGCAGTGTGGGTTGTGGCTTCCACTGGCCCAGTGTGCTGCATGGATACCATCTCAGTCCAAGCAAGTGAATAACTGTCTAATCACATACATATCAAAGTAGTCTACTGTGCTAGTGGTGGTGGTGGAATATGTATATCCAGGCCAAGTAACTTCTGTCCACATTACAGTAGTGGATGGCGTCCCACATACAGTACCTTGGGATGAACCCCCAGAGTGAGGTTGTGCATTGGACCTGTCAGTGTGTGCTGACCGATGGGGCATGCTACTATGTTGTGTGGAATGTGGCAGGTATTGTTGCACAGGTGTTGGTTGAGCACTGATATCTGGCCATGTACCTGTGTATCCACCACGACACACACACATGCAACATATGGGAGTAGTAGTATATCACTACGCATGAGTATCATGTATAGTATGTGTGCCATATATTGCTGACATAGTCTGCTGATATCCTGTTTGTGTTCTCTTCCGGGGAGATGGCGCGTCAGCGTAATCCCGCCTACTCTGTAGCGGAAGACGAGGAGATCCACCAGAGCCTGGTGCAGGAGTATGACATCCTGTTTTCCTGCACCAGTCAGAATCAGCAGGAGAGGGCTGCACTGTGGCAAGACCTTGTCCGTAGGGTAAATGATATTGGCATGCATAACAGGACATATGAGCAGGTACGACATCACTGCAATGATTTAATCCAAAGTGTCCATCTGCGTGCATCAGATATCCACAGGCAACAGGTTGCCACAGGAGGTGGGGTGGCCACACATCCCCACCTCACCAGACTGGAGGGGCTACTCCTAAGTGTTGTGGCTCCAGCCCCGGAACAGCAACAGCAGTACACCTGCATTATGATGGAGGCTGGTTCCACACAGCAGCACGACATGGAGCGTGCAGGTAATATGCCATATGTACACTTGACTGTTCTGTACACTGTATCATATGCAATATCAATGGCACAGTTGTGCCCACTGACATTAATCTCATCATTTCTGCAGGTCCCTCCGGGGTTACAGCAAGGCAGGCCATCCATGCTGGTGAGTGTGTTTAACATAACCTATAATAGTCCTGATAATGCTAGTAACAGTAGTGTAACTCAGTAGTGCTCTGTGTGTATACTGCGGGGTGTGCATGTGTCCAGGTGTGCCTGTGCCCATGTGTGCATGTGTGCATCTGTGCATGTGTGCAGGTGTGCCTGTGTCCATGTGTGCATGTGTGCCTGTGTCCACATGTGCATGTGTGCACGTGTGCATGTGTGCCTTTGTCCACATGTGCATGTGTGCATGTGTACACCTGACCACATGTGCATATGTGCATGTGTGCATGTCTCCATGTGTGCATGTGACCACGTGCGCATGTGTGCATGTGTCCATGTGTGCATGTGTCCACGTGTGCATGTGTGCATGTGTCCATGTGTCCACATGTGCATGTGTCCACGTGTGCATGTCTGCCTGTGTGCCTGTGTGCATGTCTTCATATGTGCCTATGTCCATGTGTGCATGTGTGCCCGTGTCCATGTGTGCATGTGTGCATGTGTCCATGTGTGCATGTGTGTAGAAGTGCATCACTGGTAACAATGTCTGGAGACTGTAAACTGTGTTTCCTGTCTTCCTCCCACAGGTTCTGGTGCTGCTCTGGTGACCTGCAGCAGGGAACCTGAATCTTGTGCCACGGGTACTGGTAATGATGATATTTGTGTAATGGTACAGGAAGGTGTGTCAGGGTCCGCCATTGGTCAGCCAATTGACAGTACACAGCTGTCAACCCCATCATTGCGCACAGTCATCCTGCCAGTACATCCTTTGTCACCATTGTCCCTAGGTGATGGACAGGATACAGTGGGCATAGACCAGGGTAATGTGGTACCTGTGGCACATGTGTCCCCACACAGCAGCCATGGGCAGGGCCCTCCCTTGGTACCACACAGACAGTTGCCCATGGGTTCTCGTGGGAGCATCCGTGGACATACTGCCTCTGGCCAACGTGCCCAAAGAGGTCTGTCAACCTCAGCTATGTTTCGGACTGTCATGCAGGCACAGGCATGTATGGAAAGGTACACCAGACAGGGTCTGAGGGAGCTGAGAGCATGTCGCACAACTTTGACAGACAGTATGCGTGACATTGCGGATGCTATCCGTAATTTCACTGATGTCATAGACAGACATTGTGGGGACATATTACAGCAGTTCCACAACCAGATGTCCATGAGCCAGGGCAATGGTGGGCATTTGCAGCATCGACGTGGCCGTATGACGGCAACAGCAGCAGCTGGCAGTCGGCGTGGACCACAACAGGCTCACGCACGCCCCCATAGTGCCAGCAGCAGCCCCAACAATGCTGGGTCTGTGCTGTCATTGGAATGCCCCAGGAGACCACGTGCACGTGGCTCTGGACAGTCCCAACAGGGACCTGTGTCCAGTCAACACACTCCCGCTTCTGATGACAGTACCCAGTCTGGCTTAGTACTGGATACGGTCCATAGCACCCCTGCCAGGCACAGGTACCATGTCCATGCCCACAGACACTGATCTGTATGACCTGCCAGGTGCAGTCTGTGGCTGTCCACAAACCCCTGTATATGGCAGCCATGAGCTGGAACTGTGTGCGTGCATACACACATGCGAAATATTAACACCTAGGGTGACCACATACACGCACACACTGCACCAACACTGCCCCACCCTGTACTACTGCCCCTCACCAACACACATACACACACATGTCAATTCGTGGTATTAGTGGCTGACTCAGGCATACCTAATCCACACCCTGTGCATATGATGACACTGTGCCACCTCCTGCAATCTCCAACATCATTGCGGGAACAGGTAAACACGTTGTTGATGCACAGGGTGACTACATAGAAGTGTATTAGTAGTATCATGTTGGTAACAGTACAGTGTGCTGCTATGACTGTGTGTATATCCCAACATTCCTGCTGCAGTAACTGTATGAATGTCCTGAATTGTTATCTGCACCCATAGTACATACCAAAGTGTAACAGCTGCACATAATTGCATGCTGGTGGTAAGGTTGTCAACAGATAACCACATACTTGGGTAGCACAGGGGGAAAGCTAACGCAAGTAGTGATATGCAATGGTGGACATGTACAGTAATGGTGTCAAGTTGCCCACAACGACTATGCAATGTGGATGTTTGTGCATGTAGATATGTGTGCAGTACCAATGTAATCCAAATCACAAATAACTATGACATAATATCAGTTCTACCATGGGCATCTGCTCTGTGTATTCCTGGGTACATGTTGATAGTGCCTACATATTTGCATTGTTACTTACTGTTATTGTTACCCCTTCTTTGTTGTACAATGCACTACTTCCAGCCCTGTTTACTGTAGCTTTGCTTGCATGCATGTTCACTTGGGGTTCCCTGGAACACTGCTTACACCTGCAATGCAGAGTTAAAGTGCTTCTGTAGACTCCTAGTGACATCTGCATAGCGCATTTATACGTATGTCAACTTTACACATGACAGAACGTCACTGTCTGTCCTGTATGCATGTACGTTGCCTGTGACACATTGCACATGTCTTACCTGGCATTTACCCACGTGTGCAGTCATATATGCCAGTGCTATGAAACAGTAGCGGTACACCCACACATACACACCTTCAGTATGTTGTTCCCCATTGACCCTATATGTTGGTACTCACCATGGCAATCACACTACTAGGGTAGCATGTGCAAAAGTAACCTGTGAATCACCTCTATGGTCCAGTTGTGGTTTATGTGAGTCATATGGCAATGTCACAGCTGCCACATGTATGCAGCCAGCCATCACCCTTAGCCAGGAACGTACAACACATGTGTGGGATGCCACCACACAGCCAATCTGGGGACTGGGCTCTCTGAACCCAGTAATGCCATACCCTGTCAGGTGGCATGTCATATATACTACATCCTGGACAAACTTCAACCCCAATCCCTGCTGCTACTATTGATAAAACCCCTGAAGATGTTTCTGATAGTTTTGACCAATTCTTTACTGAGACATTTCAAGCCCTAGCTAGCCATCTACCTCCTAGCTCCCCTGGTCCTGAAAGTAGCACCCTTAGAAACCTACTTGCGTTCAGCTGCCAACCAGTCGCCACTTCACTTCTCCGTACCTTGATTGAAAATGTGAAACCCACTACACTTTCTGCTGATCAACTCCCTGCCGAGTACCTATCAAAATCAGATGATGCTATTGCTTACCCCGTCTCAAAAGTAATCAAACGAACCATGGTAGAATCTAAATTTCCCACCATCTGGAAAATATCCTATGTAATCCCACTTCACAAAGGAGGCAGCTCTACTGAATTCTCCAATTATAGGCCAATAGCTCTACTCTCTCCACTTGCAAAAATTATAGAAACTTTATTCATAGACAATTCATGCACCACCTAATCCAAAATCGCCTTATGGCAGACACTCAGCATGGCTTCCGTCCTCATCACAGCACTACTTCAGGCCTCCTAGCCTTTACTAACACCATAAACCATACTTGCAACACTAATTATATATCCTCAGCCCTCTTTTTGGATCTTTCCAAGGCATACGATATGCTTGACCACCAACTTGTAATCCGCACCCTGCAAACATTCTGTCTAGATACTGGAGCCTTCCAATGGTTTCAATCCTACCTGCATGGACGACAGCAGGCTGGCCTCTGGCAGAACAAACTCTCTAACCTTCTACCTAACACCCTCAGAGTACCACAAGGCTCTATACAAGGGCCCTTGCTGTTCTCCATCTTCATTAACAATCTTTATACTGTCATCCCAAAAGTCAGCTGTGTCCAATATGCTGAAGACTCTACTCTGATCTGCTCAACCACATCTCCAGTAGAGTTATGGTCAGCTACCTAGACCACCTTTAATACAATAGAAAACTGGCTTTCTGAACATCGTCTGATCCTAAATCTCAAATAAACTCAACTGCTGTTATTTCACCAACACGTAGGTCTACCACTTTCACCTTTACCATAACATCAACTGATGGCACAATAATCTCCCCTGACCCATCTACTAAACTATTAGGTGTCATCATAGACAATAATCTCAAATGTGACCTACATGTTAACCAAATTATCAAAACCATCAATAAAAAACTAGGGTCACTTTACAGAATAAAAGCCTTCCTAGCCCCTCCAGCTAAAGGTGCCATAGCTCGCTCACACCTTCTTTCAACCCTTCTGTATGCATCCCCTCTACACTCGAATATGAACAAGACTGTCCTTAACAAACACTCAATTTGCTACAATCACACTGCCAGGTTTGCCACTGGGCTGCCTTTTAGGACACATCATTGCATCAATCTAAATCAGCTTGGTTGGCTTGCAATACCCAGCCTAATACAGTATAACCAACTGATTATGGCCTATAAAATCCTCTATAAACCCGGACAATACTCCTGCACTTCAAATATTATCACCCCATATAACAATCCTAGACCGCTTCAATCCTGTAACAAACTACTAATTCAGACTAGCAAATTTAATAACACAGCCGGTGATTCTCTCTTTGCAAACTCTGTAAGTAGATCCTGGAACTCACTTCCAGTTGATATTACCTTACTTTCCACCTTAGGTCAATTTAACACTAGACTCAAACAACATTTGTCACTTAACTGACTATGTCAATGTATCAAGTCTGGCTAACTCGAATGTGTAAAATCTGTTAACCAGATTACTGTGTAATTTAATTTAATCCTGACTTGTGCTCAGGACTAACATTAACCTGTGGAACATGTTTAACTTGCTTACTTATGTAATCTCTGTAAATAATTTGTTTGTAATATGTAATGCTGGTATTATGTAATGCTGTATCTGCTTACCCTTGTAGCTTTTCTCCCTGGGCCTCGCCTGGAAATGGACATGCATCCAGTCGGACTATCCCGGTCAACAAATGTAGGATAAATAAATAAAATATATTACAGTGACTACAATACAAGTCAGACATTGACATGCACTGACAGCATGCTGAACACACTGGGGCATACGTGGGGACTCAGAATAGCATCCTGCCTGAGCATCACACACCTCCGAAGCTGGCACACAGGCATATGTTCCGTCAGAACAGAGCACATGCCACACATGGCACACACATCCCGTGTGCCACACACTCACAGCCTGTAGGGCTACACAACACACCTGCTACAGACATGTCAGGTACCTGTCTTGGGTGCTGCACTGGGGTCCCACTCAACAGGCTGTATCTGGTGAAGGTCACAGTGATATGCCTCAGGGGCACTATGGTCCACCACAGAACACATGCATACAGGTCATTCAGAGGCATGGACACATATGACTCACTCATTGACCATGCCAGTATGGCTGACCTGAGACATACCTCCCTGGACTACATGATAGGGAACATAGAATGGATCTCTCAGCATGTGGCACAGGCCAGTATGAGCCTGATCTTGGTTGCCAACATACTCTCACCAGGTATGCTACCACCATATGTGGGAAGGGTGTTGTATGTCTACATTATGCTCAGTCTCCACTGTCATTCATAGGGTATCCGCTGGCTGTCAACGTGTGCTTACATGCTAGGGAAGCCACAATGATGTGCAAGGATCATCTTGCATGTGACACCCATGGCCTGATGTATAATGGCAAAGCTCCTTGGTACACACATACTGCCTTATGCTGCAGGACATGGTTTACATAGCCACCTCCATAGGTATCACACAGGTTAGGACACTAACAGTGCTGCTACACAACAACAGCAGTGTACACCGGAAGATGCATGCACCAGACACTGTCCTCAGCACGGTGAACTGCAATGTCTGTGCAGTACCAGATTCCAGATTCATGGCTCACAGGTGTTACACATCACTGACAGGTTATGCCCCATACCATGCCTGTCGTCCCCTACACATGTAACACACATGGACAGGGGGGTGGTATCCCAAGGTACCACAAATACACACACCTCCAGATTGTTGGCACAGCACAAAGCATCAGGGCCTAATCATGTGCAGCTAACAGTGTGTCGTACCACCATCTGGTTCATAGCCTGGCACACACAACCCTCCCATACACAGGAAGACCACCTATCCTCCATAACAACACTGGCAATATGACAGTCTCAAGAACTTTGTTTATATGGCTGGACTGCATCCAGCCAAACATTGTGTGTGAGCATTACTGTAGCTACAACACACTAGTTGAAGGGTTCACAGCATGTGGTCACTGAATTGCAGTGGAATGACATGTTACCACTACCACAACAAGTGGGAACATGCAGCACCTGTACATTGACTACATGTACACTATATGGCTCAGACCAGATGTGTATCCCCTGCTGTAGGTCTTTCACCATAGACACCCACACTGTATAGGGACATACCACGTGTGGACCCTGCACAGTAAGACACAGTCATATTGGTATACATTGCAAATACCATTTATCCACTCGAGGGATGTGTCAGACATGGTAACTACTGCAGGTCACAGGTATTTATGTGTATGTGTCACTCACATACATCATGTGTGCAATGCCATTGCTGGTTTCGGCAATGGCATGCATTGTTATGAACAAAGACCCACACAAGGTCATACTGTGTGACAACCACACGTGGCAGTTGTGGGATACCAAAACATACCTATCTGTACTCTGACAATGGTAATAGACACAGTAGCAGAGCACACTATTGGCATTACTAGCCAACTAGCCCTGTTTGGCTGTGCTGATATTGTGGTGACATCCCCTGTGTTTACAGGGGGGAATATGCAGCATCTGGTGTATTGTAGTATTTGCCAAAAGGATCTGTTCTCTCACACTTGCATTTACACACACCCTACTACCCCCCACACACACACACATGCACACTTGCCATTTGCAGGATTCATTTCCTTACCTAACTAAGTTATGACATGTGAAAGGAACACATTAGCAAAGCACACTATTCGGATTACTAGATAGTTCCTTTTCTCTGGCTGTACTTATAGGGTGCTGACAACATCATTTTTTTTTTAAAGGGTAATGTGCATCAGGTAGTGTGATCTCCTGATTGCCAGGACTAACATGTTTTTCATACGGAAATGGACACACACAAACTCCCAACATCCAAACACACACACATGCCATTTACAGGTTTCAAACTCTTATCTAATTACATTACGACACTCAGGAGAGACGCATTAGCAGATCGTGCTATTCACATTGCAGGGAGGCTCCCCTTCTCCTGCTGTACTTATAGGGTGCTGACATCATCTGTGTTTAGAAAGGGGAATGTGCATCCTGTATTGTGTTCTCCCAGTTGCCAAAAGAGACATTTCCCTTACACAAAGTTGCACACACACTACCCCCCCTCATCCAAACACACACACCATTTGCAGGATTCAAACCACTACCTAACTATGTTATGACACTCGAGATGGACGCATTAGCGGAGTGCGCTATTCGCATTACTGTGAGGCTTCCCTTCTGCTGTACTTATAGGGTGCTGACATCATCTGTGTTTAGAAAGGGAAATGTGCATCCTGTAGTGTGTTCTCCCAGTTGCCAAAAGGGACATTTCCCTCACACAAAATTGCACACACACTAACCCCCTTCACCCGAACTTGGCATTTACAGGATTCAAACCACTACCTAACTATGTTATGAAACTCGAGATGGATACATTAATAGAGCGCGCTATTCACATTAGTGGGAGGCTTCCCTTCTCCTGCTGCACTTATAGGGTGCTGAGATCATCTGTGTTTAGAAAGGGGAATGTGCATCCTGTAGTGTGTTCTCCCAGTTGCCAAAAGGGACATTTCTCTCACACATAATTGCACACACACTTGCAGGATTTAAACCACTACTTAACTATGTTATGACACTCGAGATGGACACATTAGCAGAGCGTGCTATTCACATTACTGGGAGGCTTCCCTTCTCCTGCTGTACTTATAGGGTGCTGACATCATCTGTGTTTAGAAAGGGGAATGTGTATCCTGTAGTGTGTTCTCCCAGTTGCCAAAAGGGACATTTCCCTCACACAAAATTGCACACACACTAACCCCCTCATCCAAACACACACACTTGCAGGATTCAAACCACTACCTAACTATGCTATGACACTCGAGATGGACGCATTAGCGGAGCACGCTATTCATATTGCTGGGAGGTTTTTTTTCTGCTATACTTATAGGGTGCTGACATCATCAGTGTTTAGAAAGGGGAATGTGCATCCTGTAGTGTGTTCTCCCAGTTGCCAAAAAGGGATAATTCATTCAAACAGTCTTGAACACACACTAACCCCCTCCACACACACTGAGCATGTGCAGGATTCAAACCCCTACCTAACTATGTTAGGACACTCAAGATGGACGCATTAGCGGACCGCGCTATTCGCATTACTGGGTGGTTTACTTTCTCCTGCTGTACTTATAGGGTGCTGACATCATCAGTGTTTAGAAAGGGGAATGTGCATCCTGCAGTGTGTTCTCCTAGTTGGCAAAAGGGATATTTCTTTCAAACAGTCTTGAACACACACTAACACCCTCCACACACACTGAGCATGTACAGGATTCAAATCCCTACCTAACTATGTTATGGCACTCAAGATGGACACATTAGTGGAGCACGCTATTCACATCACTGGGAGCTTTCCCTTCTCCTGCTGTACTTATAGGGTGCTGAAATCATCAGTGTTTAGAAAGGGGAATGTGCATCCTGTAGTGTGTTTTCTCAGTTGCCAAAAGGGACATTTCCCTCTCACAGCCTTTCACACACACAAACCCCACTCACCCACACACACACACACACACACTGTGCATTTGCAGGATTCAAACCCCTACTTAACTATGTTATGATACTTCGCATTAGCAGAGCGCACTATCCAAAATACGGGGCATCTGTTCTGCACCTGTAGTATTTATAGGGTGCTGACATCTTTATTTCTACAGAGGTATGTACATGTAGTACTACCTGTCAGGTGGGGGATAGCATATATATGCATTTGCAGCCACCTACGTCAGGGTCAGATCTGCACATCGCACTGGCAGGTTATGTTCTATACCATGCTTTGGGACCACAGGACCTGTAACACACAACACAACCAGTCCAGAACACCACACCCACATCCAGGACACACACTTGGCTTCCCTGGGAACAGTGCCAGGATATGCAGGTGTTCACATACACCATTCCAGTTGTTAACATCAGGTACAGGCATATTGTGTGTGAGAACTACTCAGGCCTTTACCACTTTACCCTACAGCCACTACAATTTGTGGGTCCATGTGCTATGGCAGAACCACACACCACAGCCACATGGGGGAATACATATTGCACCTGTCCATCTGCAACGTGGGTACTCACTGTTCCACACCAGAGGTAGACCACCATTGTTGATATCTGACCATACCCACCTTTCCCTGGATATCCATATCCCATCTCCACCCCCAGGCAAGGTTGTCACTGCACACAATATGTATTTAGCACAAGCAGACTCTACACTTGTGTAGACTGGGGTGGACGACTTCAGAGGATCCATGCTGAAGGACTATACTGGCCACTTAGCATAATCCTTGACAATTGCATTCTATGAGCATGTGTACGGTTTGCATTGGTCATGCTATCCCACATATACCCATGACTGCTCCACAACAAGACACCTGTCAGCCGTACACCAGCCATATATGCGCCGTACAACAGACAGAGTGACCTAATACATTGCAGAGCTGTAGCCCACAGAGGGAGGACATCTGTGAACAGTTCCGGCATGGCACTTCATTCACACATACTCATTACAACCACAGTGTTCACAGTGGAATCATCCAGAGAATGCAGATATGGCTCCCCTCAGTCTGTTATTGACGGACACCTACTGTCAGAGATCCTCAGCAACCCTCTCACAGCACACACCGACAACATGGCTGTGGCTTAGCACATTCAATCCCTGGGACCTCCATGGTGCCCCTGCTTGACAGAGGCACAGCTCACTAGCCTCACATGTCGCTTCTGTGACCTACTTTACAGTGGCACCATAGCCTACTATCCTGAGGATGCAGATGCCAAGCACACTCTGGCTGAGCTGTCATTCCCTAGGGCAACAAGCCTAGTATTGACCTCTACACCCATATGTTCAATTGTCAGATGCACAATATTTGTTGTGCTGTTCTACTGTTTGCAGGTCTTTATTGCCATAGCATTCCCTGTTCCTATGACCAACTTGTGTATCTGTGGAAGATGTTTGCATATGACGGCGATCTACTATATCACTTATGTCTCTGTAGTCATTTACTGTGTGCACTGGGCTGATTGCTGTGTTGTGGTTGGTTCCTGGACTGACACGCTTACAAATACCAGATATGTGTGGCCAACTGCTAAATGGAGATATGGCCTAAGTGTGTGAGCATGCCCAGTTCAGCCTTTCCATGGCATGTTGTCTGACATATGCCTCATTTATCAAAGTGTGCGAGCATGCCCAGTGTGAGCTTTCCATATGTTGCACTCTGAAGTCCACCACATATTTGGGTGTGTGTGAACTTCAACAATATCTCACGTTTATGGTTGTGTGTTGGGTGTCATGTTGTGTACTAACTGGCCAACTGCTTCGTGTCTGCCACAACAGGGATTATACTGTGCCTGCAGGGATTGCATGGGATACTTTACAGACAGTTCTCAACATACTTTCATAATGACCTAACACTATAGTACCATATAGTGTACTGGTTCAGTACTTTCACTGTGGTGGACAGTATCCTGGGCTTTAGTCCTATGACTGCTTGACATCTTCATAGTGAGCACAACAGACTGTGTAGGGGCCAGTTGTGCACATATGACCATGTTGCAATATGTTCAGATAAGGACTACCTACACCAGGCTTGTCCTACATTGCTAGTGTATTCCACAACATGGGTGGACATTGACAAACACTAGCAATGTTCCCTAGGCCATTTCTGATGCTAGTCACAGGGTGTGTTTGTCCTTTGACACACATTGTAACTGGAGTTTGCCATGACATATGTCATGGTTAGTATACTGTGCCTCCGTCTTCCTCTGACATAACAGTGATACCCAGGGTTAGCCTACCATCTCCCATACACTCATCAGGATTCCTCTTGAGGGGTGTCGATATGTGACTCTCTGGCTGACCTGTACCAGGAGTTTACTGAAGAGTGGGGGTGCCTTCTGTGTTATGAATCATTCTGTACAGCTTGTCCTATGTATGTCAGTGCTGGGGTTCAGGTCTCTCATGTGCATAGCTCACTGCCATTCAGATTGTACAAGGTGCAACATATTCATTCATTCCAGGTTGGACATGGCTTCATACATCAGGCACAGCTTTCCTGTAGCTGGGAAGGATGGCGGTGTGTGGGGCTGCAGTTTGTTTACTCAGGCAACACATGGCATCTGTTCATGCTCTTTGCTACCCCTGGTGGGGTACTGTTGTGGACTTTACAGTTAATGGAGGTGTCTGCTGTGGTATATCCCATAGGGGCTATTGTAGTCAGTTGTGACACTGATGGAGGATGGCTGCAGAGCCAGAGTGAGTTCCCCTTATCTACATCTGCCAACCTTCATGTTTGGATGGGTATATGGTACATGTTTCTGTGAACACTACAGCCACATGTTTGTCCAGTGCAGGATATTTATCACCTTTTGTACCCAGGTCTAACATTACATGTTAGATACCTCATGGGTTAACACCTGTGTGGTAATTTGTGGGCACTTACTGTATATCCACGGTGGTTGTCTATACACAGTTCTGCAATTAGCTTGCTGACATGGCTATGGCTACAGTTGTCTGTTTGTAGGTGGCCCTTTTGTGGGTTGCTTGTGTCAGCTGGGGGTCGGATATGGTGGGCTGTTTGTACTCCTCTGCATACATGTTCAGCCACAGTCCTTCCATGTTGGCCTATACCTATGGGACATATATACAGAATGGGGGTGGGGGGGCCAAGACCAGGCCTTGTGGGATGCCACTCATATCCGCTTTGTAGTCTGACATGGATGTGGCATGTCTGACCATGTCAGTTCTGTCCTTGGTCTGGTTAGCAACCCCACTACTGACATAGGGGTATATATTTAAGCTACTTAACATATCCATACTGAACTCGTACGGTATTGTCTAGAAGCATGTGCACGGTCCAGCTACGCTGTGTGGTCCACATTGCCCTCATCAATGACCTTAATGACTGCTTCAAATGGGTCAGACATGTTTAGGGGCAGGTTCTGCAGTTACGACAGCCACACTGTGTAGGGTCCAGTATCAGTAGGTCCACAATAGCCTTTTATCTGTGGTACATACTGATCCTTTCCATAGCTGTGCAGAACAAGCTTATCAGGATCCTGGGGTGGTCGTTTGGAGTATACATTCAGGCAACACCTTTGTTGTGATGGACCACTGTTGTTGTACACTATCAGGTACATATCCTGTGGTAAGGCTGACATTGGGCAGTAGTGTGATTTGGCATTCCATTATTCTTGGAGTCCATGTTGGCCTCAGCACTGGACACCATCACATACCTTTGCTGCTGTGTTTTCTGCTTTGCAGATGATGGCTGTTACCTCAGCATCTGCAATGTCAGGGGACCATCAGTCTGCTGGGATAGGTATTTTGCACTCAGGCGGGGTGTTTGCACTGCACCTGACAGGTTGTATGTTAGCAATATGTGTGTATGTGTTTGGTATGTTGTTTGTAATATCTGTGTGATTCGGAGCATATCTGTGGATGCCCAACATGGTTCCTACCATCAGTTGGGTAACCCTTGTGATTATCCTTAGTGTCCTGTACGTTTTGTATCTTCATAGGTTCATGGGTTCATACTAGGCTATACACCCTAGGCCATTAGTAAGCCTAGCCAGAGTGTGTGTGTCTTTTGCCACCTCTTGCTATGTTCAATTATGACCATTTATGAAGTTCTTCACTGTGCCTCTGTCTGGTCATGACACAGTGAGGACCCCCAGTATACATGTACGGTCATCCATCCACTTGGCAATATTCCTGTTGAGGGGTGTCAGTGAGGGGCTCTGCCTACCATGGATTGGGATCCTGTTTCTGGGTGTGGGGAGCCTCTGGGTTATGTATCTGTCCCTCCAGCACATCTTATTTCATTATGTGTTGAGGCTGACATCTGTGACTCTCACAGCTCCAATGGCTTTGATTTCCTGTGGTGGAGCATGTCCATTACTCCTGTGTTGGACATGGCCTTGTACAACAGGCATACAATGCCTCTGTGTAGGCAGTGTGTGACTGCAGTCAGCTGGGGTGTCTACAGCCAGGCAGCATATGACATATATTTCACACCCTTTATCCTGTTGGTGGGGTAACTATGAGGTCTTCTGAACTGCTGCAGGTGTCACGTACGGTACATCCCATATGAGTCATTGTACTAGATTATGGGTCTGATAAGGGAACAGTACAGCAGCTCAGTGACCTCTGTTGATGTTGATGTGAATCCTTTCATGATACGGTGTCCAGTATCGACAATCTTCATAGCCACATTGGCATTGTGGGTGTCACATGACAGATTAATGTCGACCTGTGCCCCTAGGTCCCTGATTACTCCTTGCATACATAATGGTTTGACACCTATGTGGTAATTTGTGTGTACCTTGTCTGGTATTTGGTGGGACATTCATACTGTCCAGTGTCTTCGGATGTCTGGGTTGAGTTCTTGTGTGTGAGAGTGTGGTCTGTCTCATGCTACAGACTGTACAGCAGTTTTGACTACAGTCATTTGCACATGGGTGGTCTCCGCTGCTTTGTGCATTGTCAGTTACCTGGCAATATGGGTGTCTGTGCTGCATATGGATACTCCCCCTCCTTTGATGTTTTGGTGCAGGTGTTGGGGCTATAACACATGATTTGTGGTATAACCTAGTAGTACTGGTGTGCTATCACTAGGCTTGCAGCAGGCTTCTGTCACTGCACAGACATCAATGTTCTCCATAATGGGAAGTTCCTCAGGGGCATGCATATTGCAGTTTACACATCTGGCATTGATCAGCATTACCCTTATGTTTCCTACCACTTATGTTTTCTAGGGTGGTGGGTAGTCTTTTTGGCCTTGCCTACATACGGCTCTATGGAGGCAGCAAAGGCCTTATCCAGTATCCAGACACACACGGGTAACAGCTGCAAGCCATCCCTGGAACAGCAGCATGGCTTGTCATGCTTGACATCTCAAGCAGACACACATTAGACCCTCTTGGACTGACAGCTGTAACTGTGCCAGCTGTTAAACATGAGCATTCTGTGTTTGTACTGTGGCATCATTCTTGGTGAGGGTTGGATGCTGCACACAGCCAGTGTCATACCGCCCTGGGGTACATACTCAGAGGGACCATCCATGTCTCTTTTGATGTTGACCAGGGAGGTACATCTTAAGTAATTCACACCAGCATGGACATTGAGTGCATCATATTTCTGCTTGCTTTGGGGTGACCTGCGTACTTGTGTTATGTGGCATTTTGTGGCAGCCTACAGGCAGCTTACTCTACCCTTTCCCTTGTTCAGTCTGGTGAGTGGGACAGCAGTGTGTTTGCCTATACAGACACCTATTACGACTGTATCAGGCATGTTGTTTCTCCTTCTGGCCTGTGACTGTTTGGCACATGAGCTTTGCGTACTATTCGTTGCATGTGCTATGTTTGAAGGTTGTGGTTGCTTGTGATCTGCTTTGGAGGCTTCTGTTGGTGTGGTGTGTTTGTAATTAAGACCTCTCGGAATATTTGTCTGTGTTTATGTGTTTGGTTTACAGTTGTGGTAGGTCTTTGTGGGACTGGGTTTGTGGTGTATGTGGTTACCTTCTCCTCCTGACTAGTTTTGACAGTACTGAGTTGGTGGAGCTCAACCTCTGGTTTGGATACATGGATGCATCTATCACATATATTTGTATTTATTGGGGGGTGTTGTGGTTGTCTGTGTACTTGGGACTGGTGTCACATTGCCTCTGGATTCACAGATTCTACTTGTTGTGGCTGGACTTAGTGGATTGTATGTGTGGACATATGTTATTGCCATACTACTGGTCAGTGATTACTTCCCTTTTTATGTTTGCTCTATCATGTGGTAGCTTCCTCATTCTCTTGCATGGTTTGGTAATGGCTGGAGTCCAGCATGAAAGATGCCTGCGTGTATGGCATTGTGTGTTGCTGTTATTTGTGATTGTATACTCCAAGCATTCCTGGCTGTGTTCATGGAATGCCTGTATAACATGTTCTGTGGTTTGTCCCATATTCTGCACTTGCACAGGGCCTTTTGTGGATTCAACATCGGTTTTGAGGGCTGCAACCTATGCTTTACACATGTTTTTCACTGTGGTATTCTGGCCAGGGACTGGGGTCAGGATGTGTATATCCAGTGTGATTACTCTATGGTCTGGTCTTACCAGTGAGGGGTACACTTCTCATCTTGCCATCCAGTACACATGTTGCTGATTATCACATCCAGTATGATTACCCCTCTTGTGGGAGTGGTACATTGTTCCTGGGCATTTTGGTTTATGGAATCTGGGTAATTTACTCCTACTGTGTTGGTGCTAGTATAATGCTCCCGGTGTATGTCTGGGTATTTTCAGTCAAGCAATATAATGTGGTTTGGGGGGCTTGATATATTCATGTATTCTGACATAGGCCAGGTGCAGTTCCTGGTATTAGGACAGTAGTCTGCAGCAGGCTATATACTGGGAGGCATTTTTAGCCATTGGTATTTGACCATGGCTAATCCATGCTGCTTCTTGTTGTGGTACCAACATGGGGGTGTGGTTATCCTTGCCATTTCTTGCTAGTCACCCTCCTTTTGTAGCTTGTCCCATGTTTTGCGGCTGTACAGCACAGTATGAGGTGTGACCTGGTAGTGTTAGGGTGCTGATGTGAGCCTTGACCCAGTTCTCTATTACAGGACTGGTATCTCATTCGCCATACTGTGTGCATTTACACTGCACACATCTTGCTGTTTATACATCTGTCATTGGGTAGCATTACATCTAGGTTCCTATCCCTTGTAGAACCTATGAAGGTGGGTTTGTGTTTTGAGACTTACCTATTCAGGGCATGCTGTGGGTACTGACAGCCTTTGCTAGTATCCATGGGGCATGACATGATAGGTGCACGCCACCCCTAGTAGGTGGTGCATCATGTCAAGCTCCACATGTCTTCCCAGCCTGAATCACATTGGCTCCTCTTTGACTAACTGCATTACTTCAGCCAGTTATTGCACTTGATCATCCCATCGTCATTTTGTGGCTTCATGCTTGGTGAGGGTGGATGTTAGTCAGGGTGCTCAGGTGTGCATATAGTACATGGTGTTACATTACTTAACACATAGCATTCATGCCTCAGGTGGTGCTGCAGGGCTGCCTCTGTTGGATGCGCATATTACACTTCCCTGTACATGTTTGTGAGCAGGTCATGTCATTTTAGGCATCCATGTTATTATTTGAGTGAGTCAGAGGGGGTATAATTCCCAGGGTTCCTACTGAGCCGGTGTATGTGCTATGCGTTGCCTCTTTGCCAAGGCCAGGGCATACTGGGCACGCCTCCTTCTGCCTACTGGGGCAGGCTCAGGTTGTTCCTCCTCTGAGTCACGCTCTGCCTGTGATGGCCTTGGCAATGGTGGGGGGCTGTTTGGCCCGGCCCTATGCTGGTCCTGCTGCAGCTGTTTTTGCAAGATCATATTATGTAGCATAGCACATACCATGACAATTTGGGTACATGTAGTTGGTGTGTACTGCAAGGCTCCACCAGATGTGTCCAGACACTGGAACCGTGACTTGAGCAGCCCAAACACACGCTCTATTACATTACGTGTTTGTGCGTGTGCCTCATTATGGCGTTCCTGTTCAGGTGTGTCTGCATTTCTGATGGGTGTCATCAGCCACGGCTCCAGTGCATAACCTGCATCCCCCACTAGGTGTCCGTGTGGGATGTCCCCATTGGCAAATGTCTGGTACAGCTGCGTCAAATGCCAGATGTGGGAATCGTGGTAACTCCCAGGGCAGCCAGCACACACATTCATTATTATGCCCTGGGCATCACACATGACCTGGTAGTTGATGGAGGGGAAGCCTTTGCAGTTAATGTAGGCCCTACCCCGCTCACCGGCTGGTGCTTTGATGCGTATGTGCATGCAGTCTATTGCACCCACTACCTCAGGGTATTCCGCTATTTGCTGGAAGAGACGCATATTGCTGGCCAATACCTCACGGGCATTGGGGAAATATACATGATCACCGACATGTGCTGACATGGCATCCAGGAACTGGTGCAGTACCCTGGAGGCTGATGCCTGTGATATCCCCATCATATCGCCAGTTGGTCTCTGGAAGGTACCTGTTGCTAGTATTCTTAGGCCAACACATACCTTGGTTTCCACTGGGATGGGTTCCCCTCTGTTGGTTCTGTGTGTGAGGCGTGGCCTGCACAGCTCAACAATTTGCTGCAGGAGCTCTCTGTCCACTCTATAGCGCTCTACTATCTCCAGCTCATGTAACCTGTGGTAGATGACCCTGGGCCTGTACACTCTTCTCCGTCTCCTCACTGTGGGTTGTCTGGCAGCATCTGCATTGTCACCACCCTCAGCAAGTCGCCTATGTCTCATTATGACAGCTATGGCAGCCCCTAACATTTCTGCTCTGAGTTCAGCTTTTTCAGTTTTCACTTCTATTAGCTTACTCCTGTCCTGCAGTGTCTCTTAAGGGAAACATCCTGCACTACTGTTTGCAGAGTTTTAAGTGCTGGGCTGGGCTACTATTCTGCCTGTGTAATTGCCTGCTTCTAATTGTGTTCACCTGCTAGCTTCAGCAGTTATCCCTGCTAGCTTCCTATTAATTCTGTTGTTTCCTTTTTCCTCTCTGTTTCCTCAGGGGGGAGCAATGTGCATACTATCAGAAACATGCTCACAGTGGCTTACACATGCGCACACGTGCTTACATGGTTCAGAATCTACTTATTCGGGTTAAAACGTGCGTACACCTACGCAAACACTGTTACATGTCTGCCAACAGCCTCCAACATACTCAGCCTGCCCTACACGTGTGCACACCTGCGCAAACAGTGTTAAACATCTCCCAACATGCTCCCACATGCTCAGTCTGCCTTACACATGCGCACACTGCCCTACTTGCACTTCATGGAGCGCACACGTGCGCATGCACCCCCAGCAAGAAACGTTGGTGTAAGTAACAGTATACAACTTCCATTTCTTGACTTTCCATGACTTATCTAGTGGCACACCTCTTTCCATGATCTGTGTCTGTCATCTGTCATGTTACCCTGGCCTCCAATGAACTGCATTTCTTTCTACCATTCCCCCCTGTGATGTCACCTATCTCCTACTCTATTCCTCCCCCTTATGTATCTCTTACACTACTCAGACTGTGCTCATTTGCTATGTGACTGTGAGATTCAGTATCCTAACCCTCATTTACATGAGATTGCCTACTAATGCTTAGTTACATGTCTTAGACTCAGCTTCCCCCCTTAGCAACCACTACACGGTGACCATGTTGTTTTTGGTCTGCTGGTCCCTGCATTGTCATTCCATGTATTGCATGAAACCCACATTTGTGGGTTTATAGCCTTCGTTTTCATGTTTTATACAGTGCAGCCCGTTTGCACGGGGCTGCGCTGGGTTTAAACAAATATATATATTTTTATTATTTTGGCATCGGGTTATATTGCCAATAGCCACATATTTGGCCAATGGCATGCTGCCCGAGTCATATGCACCCTTCTTTTGGAGCTGACATGGCTCCATTGTGGAATTTGCAGAAACGTACTCAGTTGTCAACTGAGTACATTTCTGCAGCTAAAACGTCTCTTACACTGACTGGTTTCTGCTTCGTGGATCGCTAATATACCTCATTTGCATACCTTTCGGCTGCAAGTGAGGTATTTAGCATGTCCACACCCAGTCCGTGTAAGAGATGTTTTAGCTGGTCTCTTACACGGAGTTTAGGGCTGTTCCTGGATCGCGAGGCTTGCATGGAGTGCTGCACGTCTCTTACACTCCGTGCAAGCCTTCGTGAATCCTGCCCATTGTTTTATAAACATTAGGTATAAATATCATTACCATCTATTTATATTAAGTAATACGGTTTGAAAGACTTCATCATTAAGGGTAACTATGTTAAATAACTGTGTGCTATAATCTTTTACTGAGATTGTATATATGATACATCCTACTTTACTAAGATTGAATTGATTGTCATCTATCTTTCATGTAAATATTAATTGCTTTTACAATAAGTAGACATTTATATTGTATTAGAATTCTGTCTAATCTACAATAGTACTATATCTGTTCAAAACAATATAAATATTGATTATTCCTATTACAAATATTCTCCATATGATAATTCAATTTATGGAGCTCAGATGTTCTGGATTGTCAAGGTATGAGTGATAATCTGATGAACTTAGGTTTATCTATCAGACTAGGAATGATTTTCATTCCATGGCTAATGCAGATCTTAGTTTTGTTAATTTTTATTAATTTAAATTTGTTATTTCACAAAAACATTTTTAGTATGCCTGACTAAAACATTACTTTATTGGTAAACTCTCAAAAGTATAAAACTGATCATTTCTTTTAAAAGCTAAAATATATATTTTATAGTTATCAGAGGAAAATGTCTAATACTCACAATAAAACAAAAAATACATAGTCTAACTAACCTAAGATGGATTTAACTTTATTATCTTTAGATACCAATGGCTTAAACAATCCTAGCAAGAGATCAAATCTCCTGAACTATTTAAAACTGAACAAAGCACAATGTGTCTTCCTTCAAGAGACTCATTTCAAAACAAATGACAATTACAAATGGAATCTTAAGGAATATATGATATTGATGCAATGCACTTTTAAGACAAAGACAAAAGGGGTAACAATTTTATGGAAAACAAATGTGATTAACCCAGAAATCATTTATAAGTATGAAGATAAAGAAGGCCTTATGGCATTAGTAAGAGTCAAATATAATAACAGAATATGGACCCTTGGAAATCTATACTGGATCTCAGGCATTGGAAGAGAAACTGTTAAAAAAACTTGGATTTCATTTCCAATAATTATAAAGGCAACTTAATATTAGGAGGAAATTTTAACTGTATATGTGATATTTCTGAAACTGCAAATAAAAGACCACTGCGTACATCTGCTGTATCAAAAGCTTTAAACAAGTGGGTAGAATCATTTCATCTTGTAGATGCTTTCACATTTAAAGAAGATAGATATTTGTTGTTTTCCCATCAAGATCACAGATTTGTTACCCAAACTACAATAGATAAATTATTTGCTGCCCATGACTTACACCCTAAAATCATTAATTTCTCAATCACTCCCTGCCCCTTTTCAGACCACAATTCATTGATACTAAAACTTCAAGATGGGTACAAACCATTAATCTTTTACTCCAGAATTCCAGCATACATAACTAAAATTAACGAGTTCAAACCCTGGTTATTATCTGAATTACAGTTCTTCTTATATATTAATTGTACAACAGAGATACATAAAATAATGATATGGGACTCATTAAAAACTTACATATATGGTAAAATGCTAAACTGGTATAAAATTTTCAGAGAATGGCATTTTGAATTATTATATCTGCAATAAAAACATTTGTCAGTAAAAGCTGAAAAAAATCAAAATCATTTGGAGATGAAAAAGGAAGTAGATGTATTAAACAATAAATGCAATGAACTTATAACACATAAAACTAGTTTAGCTTTAGAAAAACTAAAAATTAGTTCCTTGGCCACTTCTCCAAATATCTACATAATTTATTCACAAGAATCAAAATACAGTCAAACACTAATAACATTAAAAGTATTTTCCATGAAAAGAAAGGGACAAATGACTCGGATGTAGGTGACATTCTTGATGCCTATAGAAATCACTATATGGAGCACTTCCAAAAAGAAAATATACATATCGATCAATTAAAGCTAGATGAAAAAATTTCTAATATAAAAAATACCAGTAAAATTAAAACTAGATCTGCAAGCACCCATATACTACAAAGAAATTACAGATACAATAAAATAAGGTAAAAATAATAAAGCTCCAGGTATAGATGGCATAATTATGGAAATATATAAACTTTTTCCTTCAAAGATACTATCACTCTTCCATAAAACTCTATTAGAAATTCAGTCACAAGCTGTAATACCACCCTCTTGTTGATATTCATTAATCACACCAATCCTAAAGGAAAGCAAATCCCCAAACCTCTGTACCACATATAGACCTATATCATTATTAAATAATGACTATAAGATATTTATGACAATATTAACTAACAGAATGAAAATACCACTATCCAAAACAATAAATAATGATCAGACTAGATATCTGATGTTGTAAATCTTTATTCATTCCTTACTTTTAGGACTCCGATTCCATCCTCAGAACTGACATGGTTGGTACCAAGCTCGCACCAGTCAAAAACTCTCAGCTAAGACCTACCCACAATGCCCCTCTTATAGTCTCTCTAGATCTCGTTTGTTGCATTCCTCATCAGACGTGACAAGCCTTCTCTCAGCTAAGTGTTAGCTTTTTGTGGTTATTTTGAGTCTTTAGTGTTTGTTAGACAGATTTTATTGTCTAAAGTTATTTCTGATCTCTATATCCTTCTTTTTCTGACTAAACTCTACCCACTACCTTGGAAGTTATTTCGTACCATTGTTAGTACTACTCCCTCTCTCCCTACATTAGTAAGCCCTCCTCTTTCCTTTTGGTACTCCTTAGTAGCATTGTTGGTACTTTTTTCCTGATATCTGTACAAAAAAGTGCTTTCTTTCACTGTCCTATCGCTTGTTGTTAGTTATAGTTTGTTATCTGGTAGGACTAGTGTGTTATAATGGTGGATATGGCTAAGCTTGGTTTCAAACAGTGTGATAAGTGCTGGCATAAAATGCCCAATTCTGACAACCATGCCTGGTGTGTTTACTGTTTGGGCATTGGCCACCTTAATGTTTCTTGTGACATTTGTTCTAACTTCAGCAACCATACATTGGCTGAATGCAAGAACAAGCTGATTCTAAAGGGTATGCTGAAATCACCCTTCGTGGACACTCTTTCTGGGATGGAGTTCTCACCACCTCCTAAGCATAAAGATGTAAAAAAGCATAAGGAGAACTGGAGCCTTTCAGTTCCGACATCCCTGTCCTCCTCAGAATTGGGTCAACACTGGGCTTCTCCCGTGCCATTGGCGCAGACAGCTTTGGCACCTGGGTCCCTGTCTTCTCCCTTGGTGCTGCCTTTGATTCTGACTCAGGCTCCTCCCACTGTACCAGCCTTGGCACCATTCCCCATGGTGCTGACTTTGTTTGTGACACAGGCTCCGACTACTGTACCTGCATCAGCACCATCCCCAGCCGCCATGGTGCTGATGTCTTACATGGCTCCACTGATAACGATACCTTCAGTTCCAAAGGTTGAGCACCTACCCAGAACTAGATATCCTCCATCTTATGACCCCTTTTTGGGACAACAGTTTAGTCACTTTCTTGAGAGACCAGACTCCCCATCGGCAGCATCCTTCAAATCCACCAGAAGTCTTTCGGAACAGGATGTAGTGTCGGTTGTGGACCAGCTTCTGGCAGATAGAGAATAAACCACCCAAACCAGGTCTTCCCTTCCTCTTGGAGCAGAAGCTCTCATGGTGTATTCTCCTTTCTATCCTCCTCTGACCTCCACTCAGGATTTGGAGACTTTGGGACCGATGACCATTCTGGTGCATGATGTCTCAGCTCCGACAGAGGAGGCTTCCCTGTTGGCACTGATTACTCTTGGCACCATGACTTATTTGGAGCTGGTGCACTCTCAGAGCAGTGATTGGGCTGTCAGCACAGTGGCACCTAGTTCAGTGCCAATTTTTTCTGTGGCGCCGTCTATGGCCACAACTCTCCCGGCAGCTGCCGGTCCTCTTGGAGCTCCTCACCTTGAGGTGGGCTCCTTGGGGTGGGGTGTGACGCTGGTTCTGAGGTTGTCCTCCTTGGTCCCAGGCTCCCATCCCTCCTCGGGCAGGCCTACTTTCTAGGTGATGGGGAGGGTCCTTGCTTCAACAGGTCTTGGAGTTGACACCTTTGGCATTGGAACCAGAACCCCCCTCTAGCTTGTAGCTATCCCACCCTCCTACTCTGGAACCTCGAGCATGGGAGCCACAACACCTACCCTTCTAGGGAACCCTTTCTCTGCAGTCCTCCTCAGAAGACCCCACTGGGGAGCCACCCTGGAAGAAACTTTGCAAGAGGAAGCATCTTGATTCCCCTGAGGAATCCATCACTGAAGACACTGATTGAGATGAGGGAGAAGGGTCCCCATGGTTTCCCCTGGAAGATGTCTCATTTGGAGACATCCTTGAGATCCTCAAGCAGAGGGGAGACTGGAAGCTCTCCAACCCTTTGGTGGAATTGGTGTTTTTGCAGGCTTTCTGTGCTCAGCCATCTACTTTCTGGGTGACCCCACCTGCAGATGAGCTCATTCAACTTATTGTGCAGCACACCTGGAAGGCCCTGGACAACATAGAACCCGTCCCCCGGAGGCCAGATGAAATTTTGTCCACTTCAGAAGACCAACCCAGTTGGTCCAAACAGCTGGTAGTAGATTCCATGGTCGTGGTGGTGGCCACCAAGAGGGAAATGGCTGAAGATAGTTCCACTGTTCATCCCCCGAACAGGGAGTCCCGGGCTATTGACAGACTGGGGAAGCAGACCTATGCTTCAGTGACCTTTGCCATTTGGTTGCTGAATTACCTGGCAAACTTACTTGCCTCCAAAGAGACCTAATTTCAAAAATGTCTGCCTCTTTGGCAAAAGTACTGCCTGAGGAGGTGCGTGATACTGTTGCCTCTTAGCTAGCTACCTTTGAATCAATCTTGAACTCTTCAGTGCGCTTTATTGTTCACACTACCGAGGGGGCAGCTCGAGCAGGTGCATCGGGCATCATTATGAAATGGCATGCTTGGATGCATTTGTGTGACTTTGCTGACCCCTTTAAATCTTCCTTTGTCAATGCACCTGTTGACGAATCTTCCCTTATTGGTCCCAAAGTAAGAGACACACTTTCACATAGTGAGAAGGATGGAAAGACCTTGTCTGCTGTGGGCATATGTTTTTTGACCCCCCCCCCCCGTAGGTCCTACTCCAGAAATCAGAGGGGAGGAAAATTGTGATTCAAGGAATCGCAAGGATCCTTTCTTGACACTCATGATGAGCAATCCCCCTGGGGCAGAGGGGGTAACTCATCCGGAAGATGCTCCTTTTGGGGCAGAGGGGGTCCGTGCAACCAGGGAGCTAGACATTCCTTCTCTGGCCGACCCTTTCAGCACTCCTGAACAGCGGCCCTATTGCTTTCCTCTGGAAGCAGTCAGGGGTCAATTTTCTCTGCACCTACATGCCTGGCAACTCATAACAACGACAACGGATGTGTGGGTGCAGAGAATAATATCCAGTGGCTATCGTATCCCATTCAACCTTACTCCCAGACCCATAAAATGAATCCCTGATGCTCACTCAGTCAGAGGGAGGCTACAGCCTTAGAAATCAAAAAGCTGCTCAGAAAAAGAGTCATCCAAACCAGTCCCATCAGACCAAAGAGGATCTTGCTTTTACTCAAGGTTCTTTTTAGTGCCAGAAAAAGACAGGTGACTGTAGACCAATCCTGGATCTCAGCTTACTAAACAAATTCATCAAACCTCAAAAATTCTGGATGGTTACAGTACAGTTCATTCTCCCCTTTCTGGGGAAGGACAACTGGATGTGCTCTATAGACCTCCAGGATGCATATTACCACATAAAGATGGACAAATACTCCCAGAAATGTGTCCACTTCTGGCTGGGAGCCAATCATTATCAGGTCAGGGTACTGCCCTTTGGATTCTTGACAGCCCCCAGAGTGTTCACCAACTGTATGGCAGTCATAGTATCTCATCTCTAACTACAAGGATTTCAGGTGCTTCCATATCTAGACGATTGGCTCCTTACTGCCATGAGCAGGAATCTTTTCATTCTCAGTCTCTCTTATACTCAAGGCATTGCTCTTCGCCTAGGTATCACAATCAACATGAACAAATCACACATGTCTCCAACAAGAGCTCTGGAATTCATTGGAGCGATCTTCGACACAACATCCTGTCAAGCTTGACAAAACACAGCAACAGCAAAGATGATAGCAGCAACACACCAAACAGCCAATACCTTTCTTCACTTTATTATAAGATCTGGTACCTCGGCAGTTCGCCTTCAAGGATCACCTGAAGGCGAACTGCCGAGGTACCAGATCTTATAATAAAGTGAAGAAAGGTATTGGCTGTTTGGTGTGTTGCTGCTATCCTGTCAAGCTTCCCTTCCTCCTCACAAGCTTTCAAAAATAAGAAACCAGATTCAAGTCCTCCTCCCGCAGATATTTGTACCAGCATGCCTTGTACTACAACTATCGGGCTCTATGGCAGCAACCATTACCTTAGCACCACTGGCAAGGTTGCACATGAGACTATTACACTGGCTCCTTTCATCACAATGGTTGATCTTAACCCACCCACTCGACCACATGATATGCCTTACAAATCTTTGCAAGAAAGAAATGCTATGGTGGATGAAGCCAGAAACAAATATTTGGTATCAACCATTCTGTCTTCCCCAGCCCATGCCCACAGTGACCACAGATGCTTCCCTGTTAGGGTGAGTGGGGGGCATTTCCAGGGAAAGACAGTCCAAGGCACCTGATCCCCCATGGAGGCCAATTTGCACATAAATGTTCTGGAACTGAGGGCAGTTCTCTTAGCGTTGCAAGCATTCCACACATCCCTTCCTTCCAGGACCATTGCAATTCAATCGGACAACGTCAGTCGCCTGGTACATCAACAAACAAGGAGGAACCAGGTCTTACCCATTGTGTTGGGAAGCCATGGGAATTTGGCATTGGGTGGTGGCTGCCAAACACTTTCTCATAGCAATGCACATTCCCGGGAGTTCCAATCTGGTTGCAGACAATCTGAGCAGGAACATTTTGATGCCTCACGAGTGGTCCCTCATTCCAGTAATAGCGGATCAGATCTTCCACCATTGGGGCAGGCCGTGCTACAACCTGTTTGCTTCACCCCTAAACAACAAATGCAGAAGCTATCAGGGGGAGTCACCGAGGGATGCTCTGATACATGATTGGCCCCCGGGTTTACTGTATGCCTTTTCCCCATTCCTCCTCATCCTGAAATTTCTACAGAAATCTCAAACATTGAGAAGCAAAGTGATCCTCATTGCACTTTATTGGACCCGTCACATCTGGTTCTCATTCCTATGGCCTTACCTGATTCACAGCCCGTGGATCCTGAATCAATCCCAAGGTCTGCTGTCTCATCCTCAGGGACTGAACCACCCCAGTCTTCACAGCCTCAAGCTCACAGCTTGGTTTCTGCACTTCCGATGATTGCCAGGCTACCTGATATTTCATACCCTGTTTGTGAGATCCTTCTCGATTCGTATAAACCATTCACCAGAAAAAAATATTCCAGTAAGTGGACTAGGTTCTCTAGATGGGCCAAAGAACATAATATAGACCCCTTTTCCATTCCTATTCAGAAGATTCTTTAATACCTCAATACCCTGTTGCACACAGGTGCTTTAGCATTGACAATTACAGTGCATTAAGTAGCTGTTGCAAATTTTCACAATGGAATTGACAATTCATCTGTTATGTCAAACCAACTGTGCAAAACCTTCATGAAAGGAGTATTACATATTAAACCTCCTGTCACGTCTCCTATAGAACCATGGGACTTGATGTTGGTGCTTCAGTCATTAACGAGTCCTCCATTTGAGCCTTCTAATTCCTGTGATATCAAATTTTTGTCTTGGAAATCACTACTTTTAGTAGCCCTTACCTTAGCGAGAAGAGTATCTGAGTTGCAGGCCTTGAGTGTCAAGAGACCTTACTTGATTTTTCATATATCTTTATTCATTAATTACTTCCCACCCTCCTTCCCCCTGATTGGACTCCTGGTGGACTTCAGAATTTACTTATTAGTTAAGATATCTGCTCAGACAGAGCCTCCTGTTATCACTATTATTACTTCTATACTATTATGGCAGGCAAACTCGATCTGAAAAGACTATGAGAGGGGCATTGTGGGTAGGTCTTAGCTGAGAGTTTTTGGCTGGCGCGAGCTTGGTACCAGCCATGTCACTTCCGAGGACAGAACCAAAGTCCTAACAGTAATGAATGAATAAAGATCTACAAACCAGATGGAACATTATGGTTAGACATAACTTCTTTTTATATATCATAGACACACACATGACAATATTAAAAGGATAATTTCTCTTATAGATTATGTTAATAACAAAAATAAACACTCATAATTGGCTTAGATATAGAGAAAGTCTTTGATTCCCTAAATTGGGACTATTTATTCAAAATCTTAATGCTATTTGAATTTCCTGCATCTTTTTTTCATCACCTAAAGAATATATATATATATATATATATATATATATATATATATATATATATATATATATAGATATATATATACAAATAATTTAGCGTATGTCAAGTTAGGTCCTTTTACCTCTTAATCTATACATATAACAAAAGGCACTAAACAAAGATGCCCCATGTCACCAATTCTATATGCTCTGGCTATTGAAATACTGGCAGATTCAATTTGTAACAATATAAAAATCAAAGGAATAGATGTTTATGAATAATACATTTCTAAAGTAATGCTATTTGCTGATGACATATTACTAACATTATCTAATACAAAAGAGACATTAGAAGAATTAGATATATTAATTGACAAATTTCACATGACTTCAGGACTCCATTTCAATAAGTCAAAATCTAAATTTTTATTTTTAAGTAAAAAAGAACTGCAGACTAAGGGGCATCATATCATAGGGAAACAAGAATCTATCTTAAAATATCTAGGAATTGAGTTATAATGAATTAGTCTCAAAAAACTACAATAATATCAACACAATATAAAATCTCTGTGGAAAAATGGAAAAAAATAATATTAACATTTGAAAATTGACGACAGTTAATAAAATGGTTTTACTGCCCAAGATCCTATATACAGCCTTGGCAATACAACTGTTACCAGAAAGGAATATACTTAAAGAAATAAATTCATGCCTAATTTTATGGTTTCCCAAAAGAAACAGAATAGCTTTAATACATCATATCAGACCATGGGAACAGGGATGATTAAACTTTCCTGATATAGAAACATATATAAAAGCATCAATATCTAAAACATTCTCAGACTGGATAAGTCCAAATTACTCTGCAAATTGGAAATAATTACTAACTGTAATATCAATAAATTAATTTGATTTACAAAAAAAAAAATTCAAATTACAGATGAAAACAATTTGCCATGGGACATATTGGGCCGGATTCACGAAGGCTTGCATGGAGTCTAAGAGTAGTGTAAGACTCCATGCAGTCAACATGTCTGCCGAGCGATTCAGGAACAGCCGGCAGGGGTGTGCAAGAGAGCTCCTAAAATGAATCTTGCACGGACAGGGTTAGTTTATGCAAATTACCTCATTTGCTGATAAAAGCTACGCAAATGAGGTAAATTTGTGATCCAGGAAACACTAACCTGTCAGAGTAAGAGTAGTGTTATTTGCAGAAATGTACTTGGTTGGCAACTGAGTACCGTTCTGCAAATAGAAAAATGGAGTCATGACAGCCCCAAATAAAGGATGCATCCAGTTGAAGAAGCATGCCAATGGCCATATATATGGCCAGTGGCATTTTTATGTGTTGCAAAATAATAAAAATCACATTTTTTTTCCCCTTAATCTCCGATGTTTAAGCATAGCACAGCGCCGCGCAAATGTGTGGTGCACTAAAAACCAGAAAATCAAGAATTTAAAAGCCACAAAAATGATTTTATTCTAAATATTAATCTGCCATGCAAGTGAATGGCAGGCTGAAGACAACATGGCTACTGAGTAGTGGTTGCTAAGGGGGGAAGCTCAATGTGAGAGATGTAACCAAGCATTAGTAGGCAATCCTATGCAAATGAGGATAAGGATGGTGAATCCCAATATTTCCTGCTATGTGAACCATGTCCCTAGAGTGTAGGAGTAGTATAAGGGGAGGAACAGAGTAGAAGATGGGTGACATCATGAGGGGTATGGAACCAAAAGACTGTAAGCTGAATGGAGCAGAGTGGCATGTGTTTGCTGTGAGTTACTCAGGACTAGGAGAGGTGTGTCTGCAGTTGTCTAAACTGAAACCCAGAAACTGAAGGCGTATGCCGTGACTATCACCAAAGTTTCTTGCAAAGATGCTTACACTGTGTGCACGCGTGTGCATGCCTGTAAACCTGTGTAAGCCTGTGTGCGCATGTGTGCACTTGTGTAAGTCTGTGTTAGGCCATCTAAGCTTGTATACATGAATGTGCACCCACCTAAGCCTGTGTAAGCTTGTGTTTGCACTTGTGCGCTCATGTGCATGTGTTTGCGCTTGTTTGTGTGGCGTTACCCCTTGTGGAAACAGAAAGGGAAAAGGAAGGAAAAGAAGTAGTAGGAAGTTAACAAAGCAGCACTAGCAGAGCTGCCAGGTGAAACCATCATAATCAGCCAATTACACAGGCAGTACAGTAGCCCAGCCCAGCCCAGCACTTAAAACTCTGCAGACAACATTCCCCCATGTTTTGCTCAGAAACACTGCAACACTGCAGTCAACAAAGAGAAGTAAAAACTTAAAAAAGCTTAAACTGAGACATAAAAATGTTAGGGGCTGCCATTGCTGTTATAAGGCAACATGTGCAAGATGCTGAGGGTGGTGACATTGCGAATGCTGATGAGCAACCCACTGTGAGGAGACGGAGAAGAGTGTACAGACCCAGGGTAACCTACCAGGGGCTACATGAGCTTGAGATAGTGGAGCGGTATAGAGTGGACAGAGAGCTGCTGCAGCAAATTGTTGAGCTGTGCAGGCCACACCTCACACACAGGACCAACAGAGGGGAACCCATCCCAGTGGAAACCAAGGTATGTGTTGGCCTAAAAATACTAGCAACAGGTATCTTCCAGAGACCAACTGGTGATATGATGGGGATTTCACAGGCATCAGCATCCAGGGTACTGCACCAGTTCCTGAATGCCATGGCAGCACATGTCAGTGATCATGTATATTTCCACAATTTCCGTGAGGTATTGTCCAGCAATATGCATCTCTTCCAGCAAATAGTGGAATACCCTGAGGTAGTGGGTGCAATTGACTGCACACACATACACATCAAAGCACCAGCCGGTGAGCGGGGTAGGGTCTACATCAACAGCAAGGGCTTCCACTCCATCAATTGCCAGGTTGTATGTGATGCCCAGGGCATAATACTGAATGTGTGTGTTGCCTGCCCTGGAAGCTACCACAATTCCCATATCTGGCATCTGTCACAGCTGTACCAGACATTTGCCAATGGGGACATCCCTGACTGTCACCTAGTGGGGGATGCTGGATACGCACTGGAGCCATGGCTGATGACACCCATCAGAAATGCACACACACCTGAACAAGAACTCCATAATGAGGCACACGCGCAAACACGAAATGTAATTGAGCATGTGTTTGGGATGCTCAAGTCATGGTTCCAGTGCCTGGACACATCTGGTGGAGCCTTGCAGTACTCACCAACTACATGTACCCAAATTGTCATGGTATGTGCCATGCTACACAATATGATCTTGCAAAAACAGCTGCAGCAGGAACAGCATGGGGCAGGGCCAAACAGACCCCCACCATTGCCAAGGCCTGCACAGGCACAGCATGACTCAGAGGAGGAACAACCTGAGCCTTCCCCAGTAGGCAAAAGGAGGCGTGCCCAGTATGCCTTGGCCTTGGCAAAGAGGCAACACATAGCACATACAATGGCTCAGTAGGAACCCTGGCAATGATACCTCTCTCTGACTCGCAGATAAAATAAAAGGGATGCCTAACTTGACACTACCTGTTTCCAAACATGTATAGGGAGTGTAGTATGTGCATCCAACATAGGCATCCCTGCAGCATCACTTGAGGCATGATTGCCATGTTTAAAGCAATATAAAGCAGTGCTAAGCAGCTTTTACCAGTATCTAGTATATGTAAACAAAATTGCTCGTGCAATGTTCGCCAAGGTCGGGCAAAGTAGATCAAAGTCAGTTAAACATGCTCATAACTGCTTTACTGTTCCTTAAGCAGTCTGGTCTGGCCAGCATGAAAATAAAAAGCAATGATAGGGCTTGGATCCAGGATACTGTGCACTATAGTCACAGTACTGAACCATTAAGCCATGATAGCATTACAGTGGCACAGACACAGCAGGACAATTGTACACTAATGCAAACACAAAGCAATGCTGTATCATGCCCCTAATAAGGCAAATGGGTAACCTCATCCACACACCTATGCAGACAGAGTACATCAGGCCAGGCGTTGTGATGTGGGTTGTGTAGGCTATGAAATCGCAAGCTAATATATGTGACAATGGACGCTAAGACCTGTAGTACAGTAGTATGCCTCAAGCCAGTACGATAGGCAACAGTACAGACTGTAATGGTGTCCTGTACATAGCAGTGCAGGCACAGCAAATGTGTATAAGTGGCAGGTGAAACCCACATCCTATGTACACCCACAGTAACAATCTGGTGTGGGTAGAAATGTACAAAGAATAGCTGTCCCCCCTCTATGTAGAATTGTTGATAAGTCTATGCAAAGTGTCTCATGGAAGCCCTGCAGGCACAGCATGATCCCTGTTGATCTATGACACAAAGGTGAGCCCTGCTGTAAAAACTCACCTTGATTTACCATACACATATAGTATAAATGCGTATACTGTGCGTGCTCACACACTCCAACAAATGTAGTGGATTCCATATAGCATCACACTGAAAGGTCATACTGGGCATGCTCACACACTTAAAGAAACAAAGCAAAAGTCAGGCAGGAAGATACTGAAAGGTCATACTGAGCATGCTCATGTACTTTGGCTAAATACGGATGTGATAATAAGGGATCTATGGACAGATGTGTATAGTCATCACCACTTCCAGAAACACATTCACAAAGTGGTCTGAAAATTTCTGCTGTATGTACACACAAACTGCCAAGGTTTGTGCTTGTAGGTCAAAGGAAGTTGCCACCACTCAGCAGTCATCAGACTTGTCAGAGAGTACCACAACACACTTGCGATGAATCTGACTAGGCACGTTCAGCAGCTAGAAAGACCAATGATGTACCTTAACAAGAGAATTACTGGCCTCAGATAGTTGCCCCATGCAACAAGAATGAATGTTACCCAAGCTGTACTCTGTTGCATACTGTCTATGCAGGAGATGTCTGCCCAACAGACAGGTCCAAGTCATGGTTGCACTCAGATCTGTTTTGAGTTACAGCTCAATGGCACTAAATGTATAGAGCCAACTGATATTGGCAACATCCCGGCATATAGGATCAGTGTTAACTTTACCCCCCTCTCACCCATGAAAGAGCACATGTCTATAATGGAAGACTGCAAGGTTGCTGTCATCACAGCTGCACATGTAAAAAACACTCTCTGAAGCCAGTATCACAGCAGCAATGGGACTAGATAACTTCCCAGGCTGTGTAGTATCTACTTCCCTGAAGTAAACATTGACATGGAAGGTCTGTGGCTACTGAAGTTTCCAGAGGACTGCAAACTAGGAGCCATCATTGTTAACACTAAAGATGTGGACATCCTACAAAAGGGCCTCACTGAGACATATGGCTGTTGTCCAAGCCATGGGCTGTAGCCCAATGCCAAAATGTGCATTAACATCACCTTTGTTAAAATCTCTGTAGCCAAGAACCACAACATAAGTGGTAGTATACCTCACACTGTAAGTGTGATAAGATACCCTGGGTCACAGGTGGACAGTGGATACAACTGTGATAAGTACATTCCCACAGTAGTCAGGACACCCTCTTATGTGGCACACCTAATCACAAAAGGTGTCTCATGCAGAATAAAAGAGGACAGTGTTTCCCTCTACTCACCACTCACTAGAACTATAAAAGAGTACAACGCAACTGTTGCTATGTACCTCACAAGACAACTACAAAACTGGAAAGCCAGCAGCAATACCTCATAAAGAGCATTAGTGGCCTGAAATACATGCCATACACAGACCATTGCAAAATGCTCCATCCATACTCCCTTGCATATCGCCTACTCAGAGGTGTTCACTGCCTAACATACAAAGCTATGTGAAACATATAGCTGCTAGATATGATCCACGTAAAACACTCACAATCACTCTGACCTTTGGACCCCAAACCACGAGTGAAATACAAAAGGAAGGGGTGTAGCCATTTACCTTATGGATATCCACACCTTCAGGTTACTGGCACAGCATGAGGCCTTGGAGACCATGCAAGTGCAACTAACATTGGGCAAAGGTGATCATCAGATTGTAGCCTGCTACAGATCACGTACCTTGTCTCAGGAACCTCACTCAGTATTCCAGAGAACAATGGCAAATATAAAGGTCCTATCAAACACCATTATATGGGAAGATTACAACTACCCAAACATTGAGTGTGTGAATTACTTGTATACAACGTCCTTTGCCCAATGTGTCCCACCCTGGAACAGCTGGTCAGCATGCCCACTACAGGTGACAACATACTGGACATGATCATCACCAACATGGGGTACCATTGTTCCACAACAGTGATAAACCCCTTGCTGGGAACATCAGATCATGAAGTAATCACACTGGACATCCACACCCCGCACCCATACCCAGGCAATGAAGCCACTGTGAAGACATTTGCAAAAGCAAACTGCCCACTTCCCAAGACCAAAGTGGAAAATTCTGAACACCTCTTGCTAGAGGATAATGGTATGCAATCTGCAGAAACATTTACAAGTGCATCCTATGAGCATCTACAGGGATGCATGGAATGAGACATCACAAATAAAACCAAGATGCAGTCCTCCAAAAATAGGACAAGCAGGTGTATATTGTCCATAAATAAGCTAGACAAGCAAAGGAGGAAACGAACACATGATAGATCCAACTTCACTAAAGGAAAGGCATCATTGATCATTATCAGGAAGAAACAATGACCGCTCATAAAATAATCCAAGGACGGTTCCTAATGACAAATAGCCAAGGAATGTAAGAATAACAACCACAAAGGCTTCGGTTTCTATACCAGACATGTAGGTGTCAACTTCCAAATATGCTGTCAGCTACTGAATAAAGGAATGAAATACACCAAACCAACTTTCATTGCCCACATCCAGGGGGACAAGTTCAGTGTAAACCCCCCCATCACCCCCAAAAGGGCCTGTGTTCATCACAGAAGGATGCAGACACCCAGACGGCATGGACATGCATTTAAAGTCATCCCTCACCAAAGCTAAGAACATAGCATCAATGTGACTGTATGAGTCCCAGGCTGCATCTTACACTAGGCCCATAAGGAACTACACACCACCTACATTCACTGTCCAGACTCAGTCATACCACAGGCTATGTACCCAAAGAATGGCATACACTAACAGTCATCCAGCTCCACAAAGGGTGTGGCAAAACAGAACCTGGAAACCATTGCCCAATATGTCTACTCAGCCGGGTCTACAGAGCTATTGAACCAATTTTCATGGAACACAGACACTCAGACACTGGAGATCTCCAGACACTGGACTCTACACAACTTTGCCTTATTAAAGGCACAGCCTGGCTCCCAAACCTAGTTGAGTTATTTAAAAGACTTACCATGAACATAGATGGAGGTGAAAGTAGTCCACACAGCCCACCTGGACCTCACTAAGGGCTTACTACACCATACCCCACTCTGTCATCATGGACAAGTGTACCAGCTTGAACATCAACAGCTATGTCACAGGATGGGTGGACAAGTGGCTCACAGATCAAACACACATGTTCATAGTTGCAGGTGCCATGTCCAACTCTAAGCGAGTCAAAAATGACATTGCACAGGTCTTGGTCCTGGGACCCCAACTGTTCAGTAGATACTGCTCAGAGGTACAGGGAAGCACGGCAGGTGTATGACTGAACAGGTTTGCAGATGAATGGTAACTGTGGTCCATAATTGACTGTACAGCTGACACAGACATCCTCCAGAAGTGTCTTACAGAGACAGATACCTGGTATCAAAACAATGTCCTCAAGCTAAATGCCAAAGAATGCATAGCCATCCCCTTTGGGTAAAACAAAGTGCACACAAATTACCACATAGGTGGTAATCCAGCATGTATGGAGAAAGTCATTATGGCCCTGGGGACACAGGTAGATAGTAAACTCACCTTTGATGATCACATGCCCAAAGTGTTTAGACATTCCTTCAGTGTAGCCCATCTAATGTCACCTAATGTAACCCACTTCGTATAGTCTGATGATGTCATCATCCTACAATTATACCTGTGGAAAAGATAATTCCCAGTAATGTGTATGGCACGTTGTGTTAATGTGTAGTCTTATAGTATCATGAAGTAGTTAGGTAGGGGTTTGAATCCTGCACTGGACAAGTGTTTGTGTGTGGTCTTCTTGGGAAGGAGTAACCTTTTAGGAGAGTAGTGAAACACTTCAAAAGTGGTAAACTAACCTTTGTCAAGTCTGATGATGTCACCATCCTACAAATATACCTGTGAAAAAGATAACTCCCAGTAATTTGTATAGCATGTTGTGTTAATGCATACTCCTGTAAAATCATGAAGTAGTTAAGTAGGGGTTTGAATCCTGCACTGAACAGCTGTGTGTGTGTGTGTGTGTGTGTGTGTGTGTGTGTGTGTGTGTGTGTGTGTGTGTGGCCTCCTTGAGAAGGAGCAACCTTTTAGGAGAGTAGTGAAATACCTCAAAAGTGGTAAACTAACCTTTGTCAAGTCTGATGATGTCACATTCCTACAAATATACCTGTGGAAAAGAGAACTTCCAGTAACGTGTATAGCGTGTCGTGTTAATGTGTACTCCTGTAGTATCATGAAGAAATTAGGTAGGGATTTGAATCTTGCACTAGACAACTTTGTGTGTGTGGTCCCCTTGAGAAGGAGCAACATTTTAGGAGAGTAGTGAAATACCTTAAAAGTGGTAAACCAACATTTGTCAAGTCTGATGATGTCACCATCCTAGAAATATACCTGTGGAAAAAAGAACTCCCAGTAATGTGTATAGTGCATTGTGTTGATGCATACTCCTCCAGTATCATAAAGTAGTTAAGTAGGGGTTTGAATCCTGCACTTGATGAGTGTGTTTGCTCTATGTGTGTGACACTGTTGGTCAATGTGTTGTGGGTCTTGCTTTTACCACCGTATGACATACCAGTATGCATTGCACATGTGAGCTAGCTGTGTGGCAAATACATATACGTACATGTTACCTATATGATTGCATGTGTGGGAGCCCTGCTTTCTCCAAGAACACAGCTGTCATCCTTGCCAGACTGTGCTGCTGCTTCCCAGACCTTAGATCACATCTGTATGCTTGTGACAAGCCCAGCCACTGCAGTGATCCCTGGCCTAGGTAATCTGTGTCACAAAAAGTCATTACGGTTCCTATTGGAATGTATGAGTGAGGGTCTATGGCCGAGGTATATGTCAGACCTGTTCAAATGCAGCAAAGTCTGTCATTGATGACTATTCATGACAGGTGTTGAACAACCTTTGTGGATATGCATGCAGACCCCTTATTGCTTATGTAATCCACTGAGGGATCTCAAAATACCTTTGGAAATGTGATTAAGAAAGGACAGATGACGTAACACTTGGTTGCATGTACACATCAGTACCTGTTCATCATGTTGTTGGCTACTACCTATGTGGTACTGTTGGGATAATATGTTCCGTAAAGGTGGATGACTATGCTTAGTTAGGTTTATAGCTTTCCAGCATGGGTTTGACAGCAGGCATCTGTCTGCATGATACCCTTGTGCAGGATGTGTGTGTCATCCGGAGAATGCATTATAGGCCACAGTATGCATTACCAGATGTGGACGGACATATCCTTACTGTGATTGCTTGTACCTAAGAGAGCTATATGCCAAACAGGAGTGGTGTCAGTAATGGGTGCAGGTGAATACCAGTGATTACTGGCATAATATAGTACCTGAAGGATCCAACTGTTGCTGTGTTACCTACATCTGTGTGTTGGTTGTCAAGACATCATCTAACGATTGTTCATGGTCAGGCTGTGGAAGTGATGTATACTACCAGAATGCAAAACAATGACAGATAATAACAGTATCACCCACAGCACAGTGTCAAACCATGTCATACACACATGTGCAGTCAGGTCCCAGAATGTGTGTAGTACAATGTATACTGGTCACCAATAGAAACTATGGAGTGTTACTGTGTAATACAGAGCATGTCACCCTGGCCATGTGTCCACTATGCACGTACATGCACATGCAGACAGTGCACCTCTACCATGTTCACAACTGTACACCTGTAAATCTGTGCTACACACATCCCATACATACTGTCCACTATCTACTACACACATCCCATACATACTGTCCACTCTCTAACACATGCTGCCAATACTGCACACATCAGCCAAGTGGCATGTGGCCAGACAATACACAATTGGAACCAACACTGGTGTAAACAACACTACAATGACAATCACAGCATTAATGAATAATGCGTGCTCAGCTACAACTTCAGGCATATTATTACACTGTACTGCTGACAACATGCTAACATTGCTATACTGCTATAAAGACACCCTATGCATCAGCACCATGGTAGCCTGTTCCTGCATCGATGCTACAGATGACAGGAGGTGGCACAGGTTTCATCATATGCACAGGGTGTGCTGTTGGTTTGCCAGAGGCCTACAGTGAGCCATCCAATCGACATGTATGTGTGTGTGTGTGGGGGGGGGGGGCAAGAATACTGGAATGGGCCAATGTTGATGTAATGTGTGTGGGTATGTGTTAGCCCTAGGTGTCTGGAATATGTGTGTGTGTCTGCATGCACGCAGTTCCACCATGTGACTGCCATATACCAGTATTTGTGGGACAGCCACAGACTGTACCTGCGAGGCTTCACAGATCACCATCTCTGGCCACGGATATGGTACCTGTGCCTGGCAGGGGTGCTACTGACACTATCAGGTACTAAGCCAGACTGGGTACTATCTCCAGAGGTGGATGGATGTACACTGGATACAGGTCCCTGCTGGGACTGTCCAGAGCCATGTGCATGTGGTCTTCTAGGATGTTCTATGGACAGCCCACCCCCAACAGTGCTGCGGCTGGTACTAGCACTACGGGAGCAGCTGTGGCTTGAAGGATGTCCGCAGCGACTGCCAGCTGCTGATGTTGCTGGCATACGTCCATGTCAATGACTCAACCGTCCTGCGCTGTCCTGACACATGGACATGACATTGCAGAGGATATCTAATCTCTCCCCAACGTCTATCAGTGACCTCGGTGTAATGACAGATGGCACCTGCTAGGTCACGGATACTGTCAATGACGGCAGTGTTATGTGCCCTCTGTGCCCTTCATCCCTGTCTGGTGTACTGTTCCATACGTGCCTCCATGACAGCCTGGAACATGAGTGATGTTGTCAGACTTGTGGCATGTCTGCCAGTGGCATGATGAGCAGCAGTGCTCCTATGAGAACCCCTGTAAATCTGCCTATGTCATAGCCTTCCAGACATCTGGGTATGGCTGCTGTGTTGGGATGCATGTGCCATGGATACCACACTGTCCTGGCCATTGCCAACTGTACGCTGTCCCTCAGCTATGGGCATTGGTGATGGATGTATTGGCAGTATGACTGTATGCACAGATGGGGTGGACAGCTGTGTACTGTCGATTGGTGGGCCAATGACAGACCCTGGCAAACATGCCTGTGCCTCAACACACCTATCATCAATATCACTGTTTTGCTCAGAGACATCAGTTTCCTTGCTGCAGTAAACCAGCCCAAGGTCAGCACCTGTGGGAGGAAGACAGGAAACACACTTTATGATGAGTACATGATGTTGGCACACATGCACACATGCACACATGAACACATGCACACATGCACACATGCACACATGCACACACGAACACATGAACACATGAATATATGAACACATGAACACATGCACACATGAACACATGAACCCATGCACACACGAACACATGCACACATGAACACATGCACACATGCACACATCACACACACACACACACACACACACACACACACACACACACACACACACACACACACACACACACACACACACACACACACACACACACACACACACACACACCACCAGCAATCCAGAACATACTCAATAGCAGGTGATGGTGGGGTACAGTATCACAATGCAAACAGTTATATCACACGTGTCAGCATGCAGGACGTGTGTTTCCCAACAGCATGCAGTGCGGGTGTTGACAGCCCTTGCCAATAACACTATACATGTGTTTGACACATGTGTGTTGTTGTTCATTGATTGGCCTCACCCTGGAACGCACTGTGTACATGGACACAATAGTGCTGTGCAAGTATTATAAGCTCTGCAATGTTCTGTGCACCATCTCTCACAGGTATACATACCATGGCTGAATGTGTATCTGTGTGTCACATGGATAGCCATTTCTGATTAAAGTGTCTGTGTGTTCAGCAGATAATTGTGGATACAGGATTAGCACATGCATGCTATGTATACACACAGGATGAGTGGTGCATGTTTACCTTATGGAATACCGTTGCTCAACATGCCCATTGTACAGTGGTTATTGTGAGTGTAGGACATTTTGTGGATATGGCAGTGCCGGACATGACATGTCATGCTACAACACAACTGCAACATTACACATCACACAGACACAGTGTGTGTCATGTGACCTATACACGCAATAGCATTACAAGACATATATGTGTCACTTTGTACAAATGGTAATTGCTATGCATATCGTGTATAGGTGCCTATGTTTGCACACACACAACACTGAGGTGCATAGCAGGTCATGCTATGTGTAGTACTGTGGTCACTGTGACTGGATGGGGTGTACTACCATGAGCCATCATCATGCAGCATCATGTGGTCACTCAAGGCTACTAATATGTGCTAGACCAGCACATACCATGCTGTACCAGAACTGCAGTACCATGGCTACATTCACCATTTCACAGCCAGTTGTTATATGGGTTTGTAAGGTGCACAATAGGGGGCATTGCCTACCATGAATGTGTAATGTGTCGAAGAGTGTCGCACAGCCACATGTGAGGCATCTACACCTCAGGTATATTATGTGTGCTGTGTGGATGAAGTGTGGGATACTGTAGTGTGACCTTACAGTGGAAGTCTTAATACACCATGTGTGGCATGTTAACGTGTACTGCGTATGACAGTATTGTGTATGTTGTGTGCATGTGTATAGACTCTGCCTATCCAATGTCCACATCAGTGTTGACACAATTCTGTGGAATGCTCTGTGTATTGTATGTGTTTTAGGCAGCTACCCACATTACTGGGACGTGCATAGTCTCACAGCAAACATCCACAGCATGCATTATGCATATGTTTGTTACGTGTGCATGGCCTACACCACACCTATGACATGCACATTTAATTAGCAGTATTAAAGGTAGAACACACTCGCCAGCATGGGTCGGCTGCCTTGTTGTCACACCAGAGGTACCTACAAGGATATGAGACACTTTGTCAGTGGCAACAACTGTGGCATTGCTACTGTGTGTTTGCAATCGTACCGTAGTACAATGGTTGACAGTCACAGGCCTACAGATTGTATTTCTAATTATTACCATTGCACAACACTAGGCACCACCTCATCTAACTACACAGTACACATCTCACATAAGCATGTTATAACAATTGAGTTAACAGTAGTCTACAGCTATGCCATGTTACCTGCACGCTTCATGTCAGCTTGCTGGGTGACTCCGGCCTCCATGATGACACATGTTAGTTGTTGGGATTGTTGTTGGTCAGGAGCCACCTGGCTCAGGAGCAGCTCCACCACTCTGGTGAGGGGGGGTGGATGGTTACCCCCCCCACCTGTGGCAAGCTTCTGTCTGCAGATATCAGACACATACTGCCGGACATGTCTAATTAAATCACTGCAATGATTGCGTACCTGCTCATATGTCTGGTTATGCATGCCTATGTCATTTACCTGATGGACAAGCTCTTGCCACAGTGTAGTCCACTCATGCTGGTCCTGGCTGGTTCTAGAGAACAGCAGGGCATACTGCTGCACCAGGCTGGATGTAATGGCCTCTTCTTCCGCTGTGCTATAGGCGGGGTTACAATGGTGGAACATAGCCCTGGAAGACAATGAAACAATATGTGTGAGCAAGTCATGAGGCACACGTATATTTCTAATGTACAGATATCAATTAACCGCCATATATAGCAACCTATTGGCTGTCAGAAGATACACACTTTCAATACCACATGTCAGTACTCAACACACAACTGGCTGACAGTGCCTGGCACACTCTATATATCTAACCACATTTTGCACAGCAACAAACTTACAACAGTATGCAATACAACAGTATATGGCACACTGTATGTGATGCAATGCACAATCCAGACACAGGAGGTATATATTATGCTAATGCATCATAAAAGTGTAATCCATTGCAATGATCGTGAAGTCCATTGACAGTATCACTGGTATACCACACTAGTTGATGGCAGACCCTTGCCTACCATATGTGCACATTCATGAATATAGGTGGCATACTGCTGTACTACACTATACATGTTGCTAGATACGCACCTATATCCTGTAACACACATATGACCAAGGCCATGGTGCAGGCATACACACACACACATGTCAGACATGCATAGCAGACACATAGGTATGCCAACACAGGTGACCTTTACCTGTGTACCTTACAGTACTGTGTGTCAGTAGTTACGAGAACGTATGCCTGAGGTATGTAATCTATGAGGACTACAGGGAACACACGGAACAGTGGTTCCAATCAATGTGGACATAGACCATACTGTGCTGTTTAGGCATAAAGTCTCAGGTAGTACTACAGTTCATACAGGGGTTGGATTCAGCAGCAGTAACACTCAATAAGCATGCATGTACTGCTTTGGCCTACAATAGGCACCCCAGTCAACAGCAAGGGACTATGTCAGAATGTATGGCATACTGCTTTTTCAGCCTAGCAATTGTATACACAGCTTTTGCTGGGATCACAGCTAAGACACATACTACCATGACAGAAACAGTTTCCCACTAAGCTAGCACACATAAACCAAACTCTGACACATTCAACAAAACATTCACCATCACACTCAGTCAAACTCACATAGCAATTCTTGAAACAAGTACATGTGGGTGTGTATCACTTCATAGGTAGGTATGAGGCTATTGGCCCTAGGACCTATAGAAGCCTAGCCATACGCTACTCTGGCCTTTGACACACAAGTCATTGCATTTCACGTGGCCCTGTCAAGCAGTGACACAGAGGTGAATGCCTGGGTGTATTCACTATCTCCCATACAATCTTCATGATGATTTATGATGACTGCTAATTAGGAGCTTTGTTTGCTATGGATAGTTAGTTTGTTCCAGGATATGGGATGTCTCTGAGATGGGAATCTATCCCACCAGCATGTGCTGTTTATTGTGGTCAGAAGGTTTGGGTCCCTAGACCGTGTAGCATGTAGAGATTGTGATCTGTTTACGTGCAGCATGTCCAACAGCCCTGGTTTTTACATAGCTTAGTATGTTAGGGAGATGTCACCTCTGGGTTGGTGGCATGTGACACAGTGTAGTTGCGGGTTTGTGGGATGGTCTGCATAGGGCATCTATGTGAGGCTGGTATTACTCTTTGTGAGGTATGTCTTTGTCATTTCCAGTTGCTCTGGATGTCTTGTGAGGTACATACCTCATGGGGCATTATACTCTATAATGGGCTTTATGTGTGATGAGTAGAGGGGAACACTGACCTATATTTCCCTGGATGATGCACCTTTTGTGATGAGGTGTGGCAGGTAGACAGATTACATGACTAGTGTGTCACTGTGGCTATCGAAGGGGAGACTACAATACACCTGTGTCCCATGGTCTCTTATCACACTTTCGGTGTTAGGTAGACTACCACCTATGTGGTAGTTCATGGGTGCGGAGTTTTTTCCAGAAGGTATGCCAATGCAGTTTCAACATTGAACTTGGGTCCATGGCTTTGTCACCAGCCATCTGTCGCAGTAAATATGAGCCTGTCTCTCTCTCTCTCTCTCTCTCTCCATATATATATATATATATATATATATATATATATATATATATATATATATATATATATGTATACATACACACGCACGCACACACGTAAATATAAACATGCATTGGTGTACATATTGATATCCATATAGGCACATATACGGTCCACCTTTCATGGTGGGAATATCAATTATGCGAAGGTTGTGAGGTATACTGTTATGTACTTATATTGCACAGTGTTGTCATTGAAGGTGTTCTTAGCACATGTAGCTATAGCAGGCCTCAATAGCTGCAACACTGCAAACCTGACAATTCATACCCACAGCGTTTAACCACATGTCATATACCAGCACTGTATGCTGTCTTGTTTGCCACACACTACAACCTACATTGGAGTATGCACATAACAACCTTCAACAACATATGTATGTCCACCCTTCACAAACAGTTGCAGTATGTCTCTTGCTCTATGCACATGTACTGATTCTAATATATCTGACACAGACAGATCTCTACATATGTGTGTGCCATACACACACAAGGTCCACACTGTTGTGAGTCCATGGACCTCACAGCTGACCTGCTGAGCCTTGCTGCAACATGAACAAGTGTCACATGTGAGCACACAATGATATTAGAGGGTGTATATATAGCTGCAAATGCTTAATTATCATACTAGCCTGGTACAGCTGTTGCCAATGCTAAGCTACACATTGATATGACTATCATACCAGAAGGTATGCCAATGCAGTTTCAACATTGAACTTGGGTCCATGGCTTTGTCACCAGCCATCTGTCGCAGTAAATATGAGCCTGTCTCTCTCTCTCGCTCTCTCTCTCTCCATATATATATATATATATATATATATATATATATATATATATATATATACACACGCACACACACACGTAAATATAAACATGCATTGGTGTACATATTGATATCCATATAGGCACATATACGGCCCACCTTTCATGGTGGGAATATCAATTATGCGAAGGTTGTGAGGTATACTGTTATGTACTTATATTGCACAGTGTTGTCATTGAAGGTGTTCTTAACACATGTAGCTATAGCAGGCCTCACTAGCTGCAACACTGCAAACCTGACAATTCATACCCACAGCGTTTAACCACATGTCATATACCAGCACTGTATGCTGTCTTGTTTGCCACACACTACAACCTACATTGGAGTATGCACATAACAACCTTCAACAACATATGTATGTCCACCCTTCACAAACAGTTGCAGTATGTCTCTTGCTCTATGCACATGTACTGATTCTAATATATCTGACACAGACAGATCTCTACATATGTGTGTGCCATACACACACAAGGTCCACACTGTTGTGAGTCCATGGACCTCACAGCTGACCTGCTGAGCCTTGCTGCAACATGAACAAGTGTCACATGTGAGCACACAATGATATTAGAGGGTGTATATATAGCTGCAAATGCTTAATTATCATACTAGCCTGGTACAGCTGTTGCCAATGCTAAGCTACACATTGATATGACTATCATGCATTTGTTACTCTGTCACATCCATGGTTATATAGCTGTATGTGCTACTCCCCCAAACAGACATTGTCCGCACTACTGTACAGAACACAGATAACATGGTTCAGATGTTTGACATTTAATGCCGAGCTGCATATATCACAGTTATGTTCCACTGCACACAGCTACACACTATGTGCATGTGATGGCCACTGCACCAATTGGTGGCTACCATTTGGTAATTGCATGCAGCCTGCTGTATGGTAATTGCAGTACTCACTGTCATAGCAACCCAATGCTATAAATTGCTATGTCAGGTAGGCGTAGCCCTTTCAGCTATCCAGAGAGAGGCCCATGCTTATTTGCTGTGGAGACCGTTGTGTAAGTCAGAAGGTTGGTATGGTTTTTATATCTGAAGCTAGGGGTGTAGCCAGTGATATTGTTGTACTCAGACCTGAATGTTGCCACTTCCACTACACAGTTGTCAGTGTAGAATTGTACTCACCCGTACATATGCTAACACAAGATACATGGGAGTATGTAGTTTCTTTTCTACTTATACAATTTACTGCCATACAAAAGTAGTTATTGAGATGTATTCATTTGGCATATGAACTGTTTGTGACCTGCTATACTGTGAATATGAATTCACACACTCAACTGTGTGGGGGTTGTGAAGTGCTGCTGTAACAGTATTTACTGCTAGAATGTCTGGTTCTGTTATCACAGTCATGTAATGCAATTCCACAACAACTGTTGGTATAGTTCCACAGAACAGGTTTTGTGTTATGGCATTCCTACCTTCCTTTATATTCACACATTCTGGTGCATGATATATATATTTCAGCAACATCTTACTGTATATCTACTGTGGCCTACTGGTACTTTATGCAGTCTAGTGTTTCCAAGGTCCGGGGTTCAAGACTGGTAGTGGTGTTTTATTTTGCTGCTGAGCAGAAAAAGGCCCCTCATATGCAGGGTGACTAAGGCACTTTTAAGCAGTTGTAAGTGGGTTTGTGTGGCGCTTAGCAATACTAAGCTAAGTGCACACATGTGCACACTCACTCAAACCCACTTAATACTACTTAAAAGTGCTTACTCCCGCTAACCCCCTTCGCTCATTTATTGGAAAGAAAAGAAAATGGGGAGATAGGAAAGTGGTGAAAAAGGGGCACAAAGAGGGAAAGACAGTAGGGAAAACAGTGCGGGATGTGCAGGACGGGTGTAGGGATGGTCCATAGCTTCCCATTTCTTTAACAGCAACAGCTGTGCATATACTTGTAATTTGGAGGGAATTTTGAAACCTTACACCCCTGAGATGGGGGTGAGGACAACGAAGTATGTTGTACTGCCAATTGAATTTCAGTGTCTGTGTCCGGCGGACATTTGTGTAAAATGAGCAGCTATGTATGGGGCGTAATTTTTTTGCCGGAGCGGATTGCCCATTTTTTTTTTTCAGGTGAGAGTGGAATGTGAGGTATGGGATGTAAGTATGTTGTGGGAGGTAGGTTGGCGAGGTAAACAGACAAGACAAACAAGACGCATACAGGGGCGGAATATGGCACATGAGGTGGGTGAACACAATTGATGGGGAAGGATGTTTGGAAATCGCAAGCCCATGAGCCCACAGATGGTAACAGTGGAACTGAGATCCCCACCCATGGGCAGTCGCCACTGCACCTTCACAGCCCGGAGGGTGGCTGTGCTGGGGGCTGCGTAGGAGGGGCAGACTCACCCATGAGTCGCGCCACTCTTGCCTTGAGCTGGCGTAGGGGATCAGCAACTGTATGCTCAATCTCCCTACGCACCACAGCCCGGACCATTCAGAGGGTGATAGGTGGCCCTCCTCTGGCCATGCTTGCATGGGGGGATGAGCCCCATCCCCTGCAGCGCTTCCACCCGAAGGTGGCACAGGGCCACCGGAGAAGGAGGTCCCGGGCTGAGCACCAGACATGCTGGTGCCAGGTGCCATTGCCAGCTGAGGTGGGAGAGGGGGGTCCACTGGGACCGGCTTTCCCATACATTCTATGTTCAGCAGGATTTCATGACAATATGGGTTAGTAACAGACAACAGCATTCCAAATTAGTTGTAACAGCATGCAGTAGTATTCCCATTAACCCAACACACAATAATTCCAACAGCTGAACAGCAAGCATAACGCATGAATATTTAGAACAACAGTGGACATTCCAACAGCATGCAGGGTTGATTGGTGGCAGCAGGCCACCAAGATTGTGGTATGTGAACAAGGCATTGCATCAAAGTACATGCAGATGTTTATAAACCAATAGAACATATGTCCCAACAAAGTTTGCCAGATTACACATACCCATTTAGGTGTGGGATGCCATTATTTTGACCATAAAGTAGGGTGTAAAAGGATCATAGGTTCATAGGTTCATAGGTTCATAGGTTCATACTAAGCTATCTGCCCTAGGGCATTTATAAGCCTAGCCAGAGTGTGTGTGGCTTTCACCACCCCTTAGGATGAGAATACTATACCCATTAGTTTGCTGTGCCTCTGTCCAGCAGTGATACAGAGATGATTCCCGGGGTAAACCTACGATCTCCCATCCACTCGTCAAGATTTCTCTTGAACAGAGTCAGTGAGGGGCTCTGCCTCACATGGACTGGGATTCTGTTCCATAGTGTAGGGAGTCTCTGGGTGATGAATCTGTCCCTCCAGCACGTCCTATTTATATCTGTGTTGAGGTTTAAGTCTCTTGCTCTCGTGGCTCTGGTGGATTTGGATTTTTTGAGGTGAAGCATGTCCATTAATTCCGGGTTGGACATGGCCTTGTATGTCAGGCACAGATCACCTCTGAGCAGACGGTATGCAACTGAATAGAGCTGGAGTTTCTTCAGTCGGGCATCGTATGACATATGTTTGAGCCCCTTTATCCTTTTGGTGAGGAACTTTTGGGGTCTTTCCAACTGCTGCAGGTGTCGGGTAAGGTACATTCCGAATGGGGCGTTGTACTCAATCATTGGTCTGATAAGTGAAGAGTACAGGGGTACAATGACCTCTCCTCATCTGGATGTGAATCCCTTCATGATCAGGTGGGCAATGTAGAATGTCTTCCTAACCACTTTGGCAATGTGAGTGTCAAAAGAGAGGTTACTGTCAACTTGGGTCCCCAGGTCCCTGATAACTTCTTTCATGTTTAATGGATTACCACCTATGTGGTAATTAGGGGTTACCTTGTTTTTCCCAAAGGGTATGACTATACATTTTTTGGCATTTAGCTTAAGGCCATGGCTCTGGCACCAGTTATCCATTTCTATGAGACCTTTCTGGAGGATGTCTGTGTCTGATGGAGTGTCAATTATGGTGCCCAGTTTGCAGTCATCTGCAAATTTTGTCAGCCACAATGCCCCTATGTTTGCCTGCACTTCAGAAAAAAATGCCGAACAAGAGGGGGCCCAGGACTGAGCCCTGTGGGACACCGCTCATGACCGGCTTAGAGTCTGACATGGCACCAGCAACTCTAACCCTGTGTGTTCTGTCCTTGAGCCAGTTTGCAACCCATCTTGTGACATATGGGTTTACATCTAAGCTGGTGAGCTTTTCTATGATGCCCGAGTGGGGTATTGTGTCAAACACTTTTGCTAGGTCAAGGTAGGCTGTGTGAACTGCCTTACCCTCATCAATGGCCTTAGTGACTGTTTCAAAAAAGTCGACCAAGTTCAAGAGGCAGGATCTGCCCTTGACAAAGCCAAATTGGGTAGGATCCAGTGTCTGTAGGTCCCCAATGTCTTTATTTATGAGTTCCATTATGATCCTCTCCATAGCTTTGCAGACAAGGCTCGTCAAGCTTATGGGGTGGTAATTTCCAGGGTCCGTAGAAGCACCGCCTTTGTGGAGTGGGACCACAGTTGCCGTACGCCATTCTTTGGGTACGTAACCTGTAGTAAGGCTAAGATTAAACAGCAGCCTTATGTGTGGGTTTAGTTCCTCATTGAGTTCGTGTAGCACACAGCCGGGGACACCGTCCGGTCCCATTGATGCTGTGTTTTTGCTTTAGAGAGAGCAGCTCTCACCTGGGCATCTGAGATGCATGGGAGGCTAGACTCTGGTGGGATAGATATTTCTCCTTTTGGGGGGAGAAATTTGCACTGAACCTGTCTGCCAGTATGTTGGCAATGTCTGTGGGTTCAGTGATTTTTTATCATTTTGGACTAATTCTGAGCATATCTGGGAGTTTCCACCCAGGTTTCTAACATAGCTAAAGAAGGCTTTATGATTGTCTTTTGTGTCATTAGCGATTTTTCTCTCAAAGTTGGCCTTGGATGATTTTATGAGTGATCGTAGTTTTTGCTAGTATTGATCAGAGATGCCTTCCCATTTAGGGATTTTGCTCTGTCATGTAGTAGCTTTCTCCTCTTGTTGTAGAGTTTGTTTATGGCTGGAGTCCACCAGACCGGCGCCTGCCTTTGGTGGAAAGGGTCTTGATTTTATTAGGGATTGCTTGATCCATACATTCCTGGAGGTGCTCGTAGAAGGCATTTGTAAGGGTTTCAGCAGCGTGGGTTGTGGTTTCCACTGGCTCGGGGCCTTGAAGGATACCACTCCAGTCTTAAGAAGTGTGAAGTTTGCTTTTGAGAAGTTCTTCACTGTGGTCTTTTTGCTGGGGGTGGGGGCGGGATGTGGATCTCCAGTGAGATTAATTTATGGTCTGATCTCACCAATGAGGGATATACTTCCGGTGTGGAGCATTTTTCCCCATGTTTGTGATGATCAGGTCTAGTATATTTTCTCCTCTTGTGGGAATGGTGACTAGTTGTTCCATAGCATTTGAGTTTATGAACTCAAGGAACCTTTGGGCTAGGGTGTTGGGGCTTGAGTAATGTTCCCAGTCTATGTTTGGGTAGTTGAAGTCACCCAATATGATGGTGTTTGGAGAGACATTCATACTCTCCAGTGTCTTCAGGAAGGCTGTGTGGGTTTCCTGAGTTTGAGAAGGTGGTCTGTAGCATGTTACAAACTGTAGGGCAGTTTTACCTATGGTTAATTGCATTTGGATCACTCCATTAATAACTTATATATACTTATAACTTCACTCTACATTCCTACTGACTGCAGGTATATATCCCCTACATGTATTATTACACTAGGCAGTGTACATTAAATTGTGAAATGGGTTTTGATGTTTATATACCTGACCTTTATCTGACATACAAATTGTTCAAGATGCAGATGTTACTGCTGCATATTTATATAGTTCATTTATATTCATATATCTACATATCTGGCTGTCTTCAGGCGACATTATCAGCTACATTTAAGCAGACTCCTACATTTCTAGAAGCACACTGACATTTGTGGGAAACACAATCACAAGTTACTCATGTGCCAGATTAACCTGTATATGCTAGCCATGAACCAACAGTTGAGGACTGTATATATGCTTAAGAGCTACTGGCATTCCCTTCATCCACTTTATATGAACCTACACAAGTGTGGATTGACAGCACTTGATGCAACTGTACGATTTCCATAATGCAAGGGTACAACAACATATCAAAGAAAGTGACACGGACACAGTCCAGGAATTATACCTTTATTAATTACATTGCACACTTTTGTAGTGGCTCTCTCATTCATTTCATATTTTGGTGCATGCAGAATACTTTTATTCCAGACTTATTATACCTTTATTAATGGGTTACAACACTTTTTCACGCTCTCTCACTTATTTTATGTTACAATACATGCAGAGACTTTATTCAAGACTTATTTATACCTTTATTAATGGTTTACAACACTCTTTTTCAGGCCCTCTCACTTATTTTATATAATAATACATGCAGAATAATTACTAACCTGCCTGGTGGCGCAGCCTTAGCAGCCTATCTGCATAGGCTTGCCGATTCACAGCACGGACACCTGCAGCTGTGAAGTAAATGAAGGGATATTGAGACATACCTATCAATTATATGGACTACAATGGCATTTCTTACATACTTCATTCCATGGCTACTTACTCAGTAGTGGAGCATCTTGCATGTCACGGGCCTCCTGTATCCATCGGTTCAGTTGTTCCTGCTTCCATCTCTTCAGGTCTGCATGGTGGTGATGGACCTGCTCACCAGTCCGAGGGACGCTTGTGGCACTGGTGAGATCATGAGCTAACTGGTTCCAAGCCTCCGCTTTGTACTCTGTCCCTTGGAACTGGCCCTGCAGGAGTCTTGACTCATGATGGTGAACAAGGAGCCAAACCATGTATTTTGACTCCCCGATGCCCCACCACTGTGCTCGAAAGTGAGTACCCTCTCCAGCACCGGCCATTCTGACTGCAGGTGGGAGCTACAACCAGTTATGGAGAGTATTCCCGCCTATGGAGCTTAAATATGCCTCATTTCCCACACTTCTTTGTGATTGGTCATTTTTGAACATTCTCAGCTAACAGCAAACCTACTTTGCAATGGTTAATCTTCCATTTATAAGTATATGTATGTTAGTGCATATTTATGCTATGCTGTCATGGCTTAGTGGTTTTGTACTTTGATTATGGTGCACAGTGTTCCGGGTTTGAGCCTTGTCATTGCTTTTTATTTTACTACTGTCCAGACAGGCTAGGGAGTGTGGCTGTGTTTAGGCAACTTTGCTCAACTTTGCTCTATGTTGCTCTACGTTGCTCCACGTTGCCCGACGGTGCGCAGGTTAGCATGGTGCGCAGCTCTGCGCAAACCTATTGCGCTAGGTAAAGTGCTGCTTAGCTATGGGCAACTATATTGTGCTAATTAAAGTGCTGCTTAGCTATGGGCAACTATATTGCGCTAGGTAAAGCGCTGCTTAGCTATGGGCAACTATATTGCGCTGGGTACAACGCTGCTTAGCTATGAGCAATTATATGTCAATATCCTTAATGCTCCTCACCTTTTTATATTTATATATATACATTTTGTTCATTAAGACATAGGCCATTTCAATGCTTTTTACTAAAATTTCATTCATATATGTCAGGAATTGTTTTATATACTAATTTAAAACATTAAATAGAAAGGGGAGTTGTGGGACTAGAACCGGGAATACTTCCTCTTTGTGCGAAGGCTCTGCCACTACACTATTGCCATTTGGCATAATTTGCATATTAGTAGTTTATTATCCTCTTCGATGTCTACACTGCTTACTGTAGCTAAGCATTGGGCACACCCGCGCACACACGCGCAAATACGGGCAGCTATTTCGGGAATAATTAAAAAATTTGTTTTAACTTTTATTTCATTTGTACAGGGGTTTTGAATGTGGGGGAGTGTACTGTTGGGGGTATACACATTTGAGTGGACTCGTTCATATCTGCTGACATTTGCAGATTTAGGCACTTGCAGAGGCGTGGATATTTGGACTGCTCGGCAGTCTGACATGCCCCCTGCACTCCTACACGCTCCTTGTTAGCCTGGGAGTTGAGTCAGCATGCCCTCATGCATATGCATGATGCGCTGATGTCTAACTCTTAGACGCCAGTCTCCAAATAGGACTTCGTTCATCCTACATGGTGGATTACTGAATCCCCCCCCATTATGTATTAGTATGCAATATAATATAAATAAACCCACTAAAACTCATATGATTATTTATTACTTTGACTCATTTAGGAAAATTATTAATGCAAATATAGATTTGAAAATCTGGTTTGATCTTTTAACACCATTTATATTCACAAAGAACTTTCCACATAAAATATATAAATTATTAATTCCTGGGAACAGAAAGGATTTGTTTGTTGGCTCCAATGTATCAAAGAACAAAAACTTTTAGATATGCAGGTAATAAAAACAAAATACAAAATTCCACAACAGGACTGACAAACTTTACAGAGTATTCTGGCATAGTCACAAGATATAAGTAGAATAATTAACACTTCTTCATTTAAAGAAATACCTACATTTATGAAATATATATATGAAATTGGGAGTGCTACAGAATCCTGAAAGCCCAAAATCCTGAAGACCAAAATCCTGAGACCATAATCCTGAAAGTTCAAAATCCTGAAAACTCAAAATCCTGAAAACACACAGGATACCAACACTTACTATATTCCAGCACAAGTACATACAAAAACAAATAAAACACAAATCATATTACTCTTCTCCAAGTCTAAGCATGAGGGCAAGCACCCCTGCACCCCGTACACACCCTGCTACTTAAGTATGTCAACTCCGAGATTGCACTTAGGGCAAAACTATAAAACAACACCCAAAACCTCATATTAGAAATATAAAATAAAAGGGCACTTAATACAGTTAACTGAAGATATTAAAACAAATATCTTATTATCGATAAAATATATATCCTTTACACAATACTGGAAAGTTTTTAATTGGAAATGCTTTTACAGAGCATTCTTAACCCCAGACAGAATCAATAAAATTAGTTCTTTGATAAAAGGAATATGTTAGAGATGCTAGCAAGTATACAATGCAGATTTGAACCACATTTTCTTTGATTGTGTTAAAATTAAGCCATTTTGGAATGATGTTAATAACATTCTACAAACTTTATTTAATTTATCATTTTATTTAACAAAAGCTCTTGTATTATTAAATGTGAATGAAGGTCCTCATTTGAATAGGTCAAACATGTATCTAGTATGGACTATACTTGCAATTTCAAGGAAGTGTATAACAAGAAGATGGAATACAAACACAATACCAACTTTGGAAGACTTCTACAGCCTACTGAAGACCACAGCATTATTGGAAATTAAAATTAAAGAACTAAGAATTTATCCAAAGCCATTTATCAACAACCCTTGGGGAAAAGTCTTATCGTTGATTGACACTATACAATAATTGGTCAGACATGCTGATAATGGATTGGACATACTTATAAAGTAACTGTATACATTAAAATCTGTTAGAGCATCAGGCTAATGTAAATATGTACATAATTATTTAAGATGTTATGTATAAATACTATGGAATTCATTCAAATGTATTTGAAAAATAAAAAAAAAAAATTTTGAGAAAAAAAGAACGACTAAAATTGTCTATAATGATATAACTCTATGTAATTGTCCAGCTGTGTAGATTATTTTGTAACCTAGCCTACATTCTAATAACTTATTTCTGTTTAGTATTCCTCATTTCACTTGTATTGGTTTTTGGACTATAATATATTTGTATTGCATTGTATGTGGAGCTTTTCTGCCCAGGCCTCCACTGAAAATGAGTTCTTTAGACCCATTCGGACCACCCCAGTAAACAAATGTCAAATAAATAAATTAATAAATAAATAAATACAAGTGCCTCACTTCAAAACAACTAAACTGACCTGAACTCCCGAACTAGTTGACATACGCACAACTAATTATTGCCCAAAGCCTATTGCAATTTTCAGGCAAATATCCAGTTTGACAAAATACTCTACTGTACTATTCACCCTCTAGAGTTCTTCGCTGTAGCAATAAACTCTTATTATGTATCAGTAGGACATTCAACACTACTGAAAAAACTCTCTCTACTCCCATTATGTGTTAATCTCTGGAATGAAATCTCCAAAGAGTTAAAACAGATAGAAAATGTATATATTAAATAGTACCTGTGCCAAAGATAGCTCAGTTCTTCCTGTGCACCTGGTTAGAGTACTTTTCTCCATCTCTTACAGCCACATTGCTTCCCCATCTTTTGTATCTTATTTCTCCTCCTCATACTGCACTAATTTCCCAAATTCTTCCTCTTTCTCTCACAACTCACCACTAACTACAATTCCTCCTCTGTCCATTTATCTTCCTGAACATTTCCATAAGTTCTTCTTTCACATCTCTCTTATAATCATTTTTTTTTTATTTAACATTTGTTAACTGGCAAAGTCCGACTTGGAACGAAGCAAATTTTCAGCGGAGGCCCGGGGAGAAAGGCTCTAGATGCATGTCTTTGTAACGTGGGAGGAAACTGGAGCACCCGGAGGAAACCCACATGAACGCAGAGAAGACATGCAGATTTCCCACAGAGTGCACCCCAGCCGAGAATCGAACCAGAGAACCTCTTGCTGTGAAGCAACAATGCTACTGCTGCACCACTGCACCGTCCAATTTTAAGCTACATTACCTCAAAAACACCTCAGTATGATCTTTTCCCTTTTGCAATCATGGTATAAATACATTAATTATTATTGTATTTTATTTTCTCTTCAATAATTAGCCAATATATGTCAAAGTCTCTCTTATTTTTTGTGTTAAAATGTTATGTTCATTTAAGAAATGTTTAAAAATCAGATAAATAAGCTCATGTACAGATGTTTTACCTTGCAATTATAAATGTCAATCATGTGTAACTTAAATGTGGTGTTTTCTCCCCAGGCCTCAGTTTGAAATGGGTTTTACACAGACTTTTCCCAGTCAAAAAAGACAAATAAATAAACAAATAATGTTTTCACCTTACTTATTTAAAGAAAACCATCTCTTATTTGCAATAGCAGCTGTATTTACACATTTTACACACAATTCAGCACAATGTACAGTAATTTTAACACTGCATTTGTTGAGATATGCCATGCTAAGTGACAATAATTTATGTATGCATGTAATAAGTGAAACTCTCTAAAAACAACACTTGTTTTGTCAACACGTTTGGTCAGCAAAGCAGATGTAAACAGGTTTGCAGAATCAACAATCCTTAAGGTTGGGGAAAATTACATTTAACAAGGGAGAGTGGAATCTTGGAGTTAGAATAAATAATTAACAAAGGGATGTTGTTGTGGTTGAATTGGACTTGTTCTTGTGCAAAGAAACATGTTTTAAAACCTGCATGCTCTAGGATTATTCCTTGAAGCATACAGAAAAGTGTGTCAGTGTTTTTGCCAGTGTTAATTTGTCAATAGCAGCAATGTCAATGTTTCTGTAAATCTCTCTCTGTCTCTCTCTCTCTCTCTATATATATATATATATATATATATATATATATATGTGTGTGTGTGTTTATGCAGAAACATTTGTATTTTATTTAAAGCAGCTGAAGAAAGAGACCATTCATGACTTGCTCTGGTACACTCCTTAAACAACTAGTGTACTATAAAAAGACTATTCATGACTTGCTTTGGTATACTGCTTAAATGACTGGTACTACGATAACCGCACCAATGGAAATGGGTGCTTTGGAACATTGAGGGTTACTCCACATTCACAGACAGAAGGAGAGGGCCTATAGAAAATGAGTACTGATTCATTTATTGTAAGAAGGTGATCTAGGAGGATGTGTGTATACATACACACACACACACACACATATATATATATATATATATATATATATATATATATATATATATACATATATATATATATGATGAATATGAGCATTTAACTGATGTTATAAGGTGTTAAGTAACACAACAGGCATTATAATATTTATAAGAGGGAGGACCAAGACAATGTACACATCTTTATATTTTAATGAGGGGGGAGGAGACGTTATCATTAATGTACATTACATTGGGTGGAGGTTTATACATAGATCCCTTTTTGTTAGTCTCTCTTATGAGTCATGTGGACTGATGCTGACACTTTTGCTTCAATTTCTTCTTGCTTCCATTGAGGTGGGCATGCATTATTAGTGGTGTATGTTTTGCAGTTCTAGTGGGATCTGCTGGCATAGACGGGTAAGGCCCTGACTGTGACATAAGTTCAGATGGTGGTGAAACAGTTAACATCTTTGGATCACAGATACAAGGTTAACAGTTAAATTATGACCCTCAGTCAGTGCCTGGGTAGAGTTTGCACATTCCCTCTTATCTGTGCGCAGTTCCTCTAACTTCATAGAAACATAGTACCAACGTCTGAAAAATAACTCCCCAGAAGAAAAAAAACTGCAATAGGTTGCAAGGCAACAACAGAAAGCTAAAGAAAATAGCTGTAGATGTTAGATGTCATTCATAAGGAATATCGACAATCTTCTCAATAGTCCAGAGGACATCACAGGGAAATAGAAAATACAATAAACTGTAAAGAAAAAAAGTGGGCTTAGATGCTGTCAGGAACAACATGTTCAAGATATACAGGGTGCTGCTTGTGGCATGGCTCCTAAAGGTGCTTATCATAGGATAGAGGGAAAGATACATCTCAGATGTCTGGAAAAAGTGTATTGGGGTCTATATTATATGCTTGAAGAGACTTTTCTTCAAACATATAATCATCGACACCTAAAGAGCGAATGCACTAAAGCGTGAATGGCCACGTCCTTGAATTTTTTCCTTGGGATAAAATTCAGTTGATCGTTATAGGAAATTGTCCTTTTCCGCAACATAGAGCAATCTCGTAGTTGGTATATTTAGTTAGGGGGGTGTGGGTGGCACAGCCCCCCACTTGATTAGGGTTTTAAAATTTGTGTTTTTTGTGTACAACCCCGTGAATTTTTTCCCAAGTAAAAAATTTGCGAACGTGGCCATTCACACTTTAGAGCGTTCACTCTTTAGGTATCGATGATTATATGTTCGAAGAAAAGTCTTTTCGAGCATATAATATAGACCCAGTGCATTGTACTACCAGTTTGTAAGAAATTAGGGGGCATTCATCAGTGCAGGCAGCTCAGAGGTATCTAACTTCTACCACACTGAATGAAAGTGCAAAACTGCATAACTGATTTTGGCAGTCCGATGATGGTTCAAAATCCTAGAAATATTGGTAGCAGGCTATACACAAGGACCTAATGACAAAAGCATGGGTATGCATTAGGGTTCAGGTCTGAGACTACCCCTGTTCATACTGGTGATTGACTATATTAGCATCCAGATCGAGACAGGTCAACAAAGTTGCAGCATGCAGAAGATGTGGCACTCCATACTGTTAACAGTAACTTTTAAAAATGATAAATGGCTTATATGCAAATCTGAAGGCACATGTAATGACGATTCATAATGTGGTGGGAATGGCAGGAAATGTGGGAAATCAGAAGAAGCTAAAAACTGAGCCAGAGGTGAAAATAGTGGAACATTTTAACAGCTTCAAGTATCACGAAGATGTTGAAGAAAAGAAAAGTCAACATGAGGAGGTGAAAGCCAGAATCAGACATGCTGCAGCCATTTGAAACAGTGTCAAGGGTAGTATGTAACACAGACGTGATGCTGCAAAAAGAAGTATAAAAGAATGACAGTGAAGCTGAAAAATAATCTGGACAAAACAGTGATGGTCCAAGCACTTATGTACAACACAGAAACCTAGGAAGGCAAAACAGCAGCTGTGGTGATAGAGACAACGCTCTTGTAATAGGTAGTAAGATGCACACTGTGGACAGATGAAGAGATGAGAACAGCATCGAAGGTCAGGGAGGACACATTACATGTGCAGGAAATCAGAAGGCGATTTAGTAAAGAAGATTTGAAAGATACTTAAAGAAGGGAAGAAGAGATGAGGACTTCCATCCAAGAGATGGATAGATTAAGTGTCAGAAGCACTGAAACAGTAAGTCATGGCTGCCAAAGATGGCAGGAGAGTGGCCCTGAATCAAGAGAAGCAGCAACACGTGATGTGACACCCTAACCCATGTAAAATAGGGGTCACACGCTTGATGATAATGATGTGAAATAGGGGTCACATGCTTGATGATAATGATGTGAAATAGGGGGCAGTAATTTACTTAGTGGTTTGGGCATCTGTTTGAGTGGACAGGAAAGGGAAGAATGAGGTTTAAGCTTGCGTGATTTCTTTGGTGTATAGACTTTGGGGCATTTGTCCATGCATGACCTCAACAACTGAATTCCTCATGGAAATTAGAAGTGACATACACGGTGAAGTATCCACAGTTGGCACACCTGACTGATCACCGTGCATGTAGAAGTGTGAACATTGCAAAGGCCTACTGCATGCAAAATTAATAGAAAACTCCCATCTCCAGGTGCTAAGAAGACAAATCCGACTCCAGTCCTGTTTAACACTGGCCACAGGGAACGAAAGGGACAAACAAACTGTCACCCATGGAAACAAAGGAACTCGTAGTATAGCTGAAAGAGCAGATGTTAAAGGTCAGCACAGTGTGACCAAGTCATTAAAAAAATAGATATTTATTCTGTAGAACTGGGTCCAGTCATCAGATTTTACAGATTTTAACCTGATATGGTACATTATGATGATCTAATTCTTTCATTTCAGAAGACAATGTTCAAGAGCTAATGAGTACTTCAAAAATGTAGGAATGAGTTTAATTAATTTGTTAGAAGACATCAGAAAACAGGTAAAGCTGTTGAATATCAACAGAAAGAAGAATGTATTTTAGGATCTTTCTATCATTTGATTTGAATACGTATCTGCTGTACATTTCACATAACCAGCTCAATGTTCTGACAGACGGTAGTACTGCAGAAGATCACACACACCTTCTCTACAAGCTGTATTACTTAACTCACATCACATGCTTCTCTGTACCCCAAATACCACACAGACCTCTTCATTGTCCTTATTTTGGAAGAATATTCCAGTTTTCTGGCCTGATTTACGATGTCCTTATTTTTGGAGGTATGTCCCTATTTTCAGTCTTGATTTAGCCCTTAAAACAATTTTCTGAATCCCCCCCCCATCACATGTGATTTCTTTGAAGCTACCAAGTACTCAGAAAACCACACTACATGACCAACACACCAGTGGCAACAATAATTTAATGAAATATGGTACTACGTGTCTTTCAACTCCTTTTTTTCTCTGAAAAAATGACATTGTGTGGTAGAATTTTGTGATACAGTTCATTAGGGACTATAGATTTTAAACTGCCTCTTTGATAATGTGCTTGTGTTTTTCCATCGTTTTTGTCACTTGTTTTTAGATATGTGTTTATGCATAGTATCCTACTTTGCAAGCGGGAAGAGTTATGTGCTAGTTTGTATACAGATTACATGCTAATTAGATTTTAGCTAGATGTTCCTATTTTTTTCAAGGGCCTTTGTTCCTCTTTTCAATGTCTGCAGGTTGAAAGGTGTAGTGTCAAACCAGACACCACACCTCTTTCTTCTTCATTATGTTAAGTAGAATGGGAAAAGTTCTAAGGAGGGTTATATTTAATGAGTTTTTGTATTAACAGTCAGACCCTGAGATTCTAAATTATTTACTCTCAGTGTGCTTGAGTTGGTCATGTGTTGTAACTAGCTAGAATAGCAAATGGCACAAAAATGAAAAAAAGAGATTATCTCAAAAACATAAAGACAAACCAACAGTCACAATAAAGAAATAAATTGACTTTCTTATTGTGATGCATGTTGGCCGAATAACATTACAGAACTGAGGTTTGTGACTACATGTGTATGTGTACCAATTGCTTTATTTTTGGAGGTGGGTAATTTTGCATGGTGGATGATACAAAGGATATTAGCAGAATTTTGCAAGGCAAATATGTGTTTTGGCACATTTTGCAATTTTCATATGGAAATTATATAATTTTACTGTGAGATTTAAACAGGGTCTGTTTGACTGGGTGCTTGAAATTATTTGTTGACTGTTTGATTGAAAGGGATGTTTTACCTTGCTTTTGGCTATTTTAATATTAATTTTATTAGTGATTGTTTGATATGGATTATAAATGTAATACTATATGGGTTGTTCAGAGCTGGAGTAGTGAAAGGGAGTGAGTCACAGGTTAGGAAAGCAAAGAGAAGCAGATTAGGTTGCATCTCCAGCCGGCATCCAAATAAATCAGGCTCAGAAGATATTTCCAAGAACTTTTAGCCTTAGTGAGGTAATTCATGTTTTAGCTTGCAACAAGAAGCAATCACTATGTGATCATACCACTACCTAATACAGATGAGTCAGAATTTATATGATGCAAGATTCATGAATTAGGAGACAGTGACATGCATGTTTATATCAATGACTCATACTTCTGTTAAAGAGCAAGATCTATATATGGTCTTAAATGAAGGAAGCAGAGGTTAAAATGGAGCAGAATCTGGACAAAGGCAAGCCTTAATAACTACAGCAGTGCCACAATAAACATAAATGTAGCACTGCTGTTTATGTCAAATAATTGATAGTTTAAGCACCAAAGGATGGGAAGGAAAGCAGAAAACATCTATATCATGGCAACCGTACCTTAAATGAAGTTGATATCAGGGTGATTCTGTTTCTTTTTATGGCTGTGCCTGTATCTGTACATTATTCTTTATCTATTTAAGTGACCTCTGAGCATCACAACTTTCTTGACCTGGATGAAATTCAAGTAAAGAAATGGTGGTCGCCTTTTAAGAAAGAAAGGGTTACCCTGTCACTAGTATTTGAATGTAGGCCAGTGAGAATACAGTAAAAAGAAATGATGAATCTGAGGAGGTTACAATGAAAATACTTTTGAACTCATTTGTGGTAAGGATTGGAAAGGTCCAAAGTGAGCAATAACCTTTGACAGTTTAATTTAAGACTGCATTAATCAGTTTACTCTGGCTAACTTAATTTGGCTAACTTAATTTGACTAGATATTAGAAGTCTGCAAGGGCTAGTCAGAATGAACTTTGTTAAGAACTACAAATAAGTACACGATGTTAAGTTGGTTGCTAGGACAATGGAGGATTATGTTTGCAAAGTCAAATACATTGCGCAATGTTGGAATTCAAAGAAGACACAGTCATGACAGACTAATACAAATGACAGCAGTTGCTTTATATAAAACACTTTCTGTTCCCATACTACAGGCTTAAGAAATAAAGTGTTTCTTTAATGTGGTAAAGGAAGTTAAAAAATATACCAAATTAAGTTCTGGAAAACCATATTAGGCCACATCCAGAACATCTTCCAGTTCAAAACTCCAGTTGAACTGGTAATAGAAAACAAGTAAACAAGTGCTCCGTGTATGCAGGCCTGCATGCATGTGTGCATGTGTGTGTGTGTGTGTGTGTGTGTGCGCGCGCGCGTGTGTGTGAGAATGTGAGAGTGTGTATGTGTGTGTGTCTGTGCAAATACACTCACAGAAATAGCAGCTATAGCTGAAGAAAATGACATGGCCACACTGCTTTGTAAGTTACAATAAACACAACAGGCCCCAATGTCCCTATTTAAACCTTTGTGAGTTAAGCATGTAAAACCTGGTGGCACAGTGGTATAGCAGTTAAAGTTGTCACCTCACAGCAAGAGATTCTCCGCGTTGATTCTCGGCTGGGGTACCTTATGTGTGGAGTCTGCATGTCCTCCCTGTGTTCATGTGGGTTTTTCGGAGTGCTCAGGTTTCCTCCCACATTTTAAAGACGTGTCTGGAGTGTTTCTCCCCAGGCCTCTGCTGAAAATGGGCTCTGTCCCAGTTGGACTTTCCTAGTAAACAAGAAGTAAATAGACAATTGCCTTCAAAATTAGTCTCATCTCTGATTATGGTGTTGCAATAATGATAAATTTCTACTACCTTGTCTGAAATACTAATATTTACCTACTAAACAGAACAAAATAGAGTTAATGTGAAGAATTACAAACACAATTAACTTTAGAATGTTTGACATATCTGTTTGAAACTGAAACTCTAAGGGGGAAAAAGTATTCAGGTTACTGTGCTCTCCCATGCTTAAAAAGGCAGACAAGCATATGTACTTTAAGCAAAAACAGGCAGATGTAATCTGAGTAAGGATGAGTGGATGCTAACCACAGGTAAACAAGCAGACAAGCAAGCCCATTAACCAAATGAAGTCAGTTAGACAATAATACATACTAAAAAATATTGTACATTTAATGCAGTTTCAGACATGATAGCAATGCAATTAGTATCTGATGTAGAAATAAATACATTGGGCTTTTCAAAAAGAGTAGAATGCTAATGCAGGATATCAAAAAAACATGGAAATAATGACAAACATATAAAAGTCTTCAGTAACTTAAAAACTTCAGAATACTTTGCAATTGTACTAAGAAGCAAATTACTGAAGACAAAAAACTGTACTATAATGACTTGCGAAATAATAGTAAACACAACCCCAAAAATTCAGGAGAGCCATTAAAGATATCTTGTAACGGAGTCATACATTCCATTCTAATCCTTCTCACAATAATTCTTGTCTCGAAACTGCAATACAATTCAGCTCTTATTTTATAGATAAAAAACAAAAACACGTAGAAAAGGCAAAAACAAGGAACCAGTCACTAAATATGATCATGTTTAATGACTTAGTTTATAGATTGTATAGCATCTCTAACTAAGGATTCCTCAACACCTAATCCCAACCCTGACCAGCAGCCATGTATCACCACATCCACTTTCACCGTCAAACCTGTACCCACATCTTATATAAAACTACTCAAACAAATTCAAAACCCTACTGTTGACCTTCTCAAGTGAATACCTGAAAACAGCAGCAGATAGCATTTGCATACCTATTCTCAATCCTTATAAATAGGTCAGTCCAAGAATTCCATATTCCTACTCTCTGAAAAAATAAATAAATAAACATTATCCCTTTGCACAAAGGATGACATTCAACAGACATTCCTAACTTTACACCTATAGCAATCTTATCAAACCTCTCCAAAATACTTGAAAAATGTATTCAAAAACAATTGCTAAACAATCTCCTGCAGGAAGAATTCCTACCTCCCACACAACATGTCTTGCATCCTTCCCGTAGTACTAACACTGTTCTTCTAACCTGTATAGATACTGCCAATAAAGCTAGAGAAAACAGAAAATTAGTCTCTTTCTTATTTCTAAACTTATTTAAACCCTTTGACACAGTTTGTCACAGCAAAAAGCAAACTTTTACTTCAAATGTCCTCATTAGGTCTCTCTTAGCCCACCATTTTGTGGTTCAAAAGCTATCATTTTCACCAATACCCTCTATACTTCGACACAACAGACTATCCTAATACAATACTATTATATAATAATATATATAATATAATATATACTATATGATAATAATATATATACTACATAGTATATGATAATAGAATGTATTGCTAATTGTACAACGGCTAGCCATTAGCATTCCAAAAGGACCATACTGATTGGTCAGCCCAACCAGTGTGCCTATTGTAAATCAAGAATATATCAATGATAAAAGTCCAGTGGCTAAAGTATCATTGAGCAGCCAGACTTTGATTTTGTCTATTATTTTAGGGTTGACATAGTCTGAATGAAACTGAAATGAGTGCCATTATTTAGTGATTTTTTTTCCTCAGAAAATTTGTTTGTTTCAAACAAATCACTGAGGAACAACGTCAATACATAATGACAGGCATTTCAGTTTCAGACTTTCTTTCCTTCAGACAATGCAGATGTATTCACATTTTTTTTTAAATAAAAGATAGATCTGTATGAGACCACATAAAATTCAAGGAAAATCAGTTATGTTCTGCAAACTAAAACATACCTGATTTTCCCTGTATTTTCCTGATTCTCTCATATCACTAAACTGTCGGGAAGTTACACTGTTTTTTTCTTTCAAAAAGATAGCAACAGAGATTGTCCTTTCTCCATTGCTTGCTTGATAAACCAGTGATGCACTGAGTAATCCTGGGAATGCAAGTCCCATGTGCATGCACATTACATCGTCAAAGAGCAGAATCAGGAAACAACATGAAAGAACACCAGGGCGTTGTTATACAAAGACATTATTTAAGACAAGCAAGTCATTTTTTTCTTAAATAATGTCATTGTATAATAGCAATAACTGATTCCTGGGTGTGGTATATTGAAGATTTACCCATGGTTGGCTGTGTTCAACCACTTGGGCTTTGTCCTCATGATTAAACTACACCAGACATCGGTAAATCTTTAATATACTACACCCATGTCATTGATTATTATAGGTTCATAGGTGTGTACTAGGAAAATGGCCCTGGGGCCTTTACAAGCTTGGCCATATTATTGCAACAGTATCCTCTCAGTGCCTCAGTGGTCTCTTTTTACACTCAGTCACTATCTTCCTTCATAGAGCAGAGCCTGTGGTCACTACATTCGACCCTGATATTGCAGGAGCTCTGTCACAAAGTCCTAAACCTACAAGTTTATTGAGGCTTTGTCATTGTTTCATAGCCTGCAATTACTACATCTGACCCTGATATTGCAGAACCCTAACAAAGCCCTAAAAGAACAAGTTTACTGACACTTTTTTCATTGTTTTATAACTTACAGTCACTACATCTGACCCAGATATTGCAGGAACTCTGTCACAAAGCCTTACACCTACACGTTTACTGAGACTATTGTCATTGTTTCATGTAAGCATATTTATCATGAAGAACCTTGCTGTGTATTAACTTTAATCAGTTAACTACATGCCTGCTCTGTGAAATAGTAGGGTCCCTTACTAAGTTAGCCACTGTCTCCTTTTGCTTGACCAGTAGACTATACTGCATATGCCAGGTATTTAGTCTCAGGAAGTGACAGAAAACCTGTTTTACTTGCATCTCTTTGTTAATTGCTTTGTTCTGGCTATACAGTGAATGCTGTCAGTTATAAATTGACCTATAAATTGACCTGAGGGTAAGGTTGTCTCTATTGTACTGCTAAATATCCCTTCAGTGGTGTCTCATCTTACACTCAGTCACTATCTTCCTTCATAGAGCAGGTATGTGTCATATGTTATTACATTTATACTTGTTCTAAAACTGTGAAACAGTGTAAAGATTTTGATAGTGTGTTATATTTGTAATAATTTCATTCAGATAAGATACGTTATGTATATATAAATATAAAACACTGTTTTGGCATACTGGTTAATCCCATGAATTATACTAAGTGATGGTGTTATATTGTGCCTATCACAGTAGTGCCATTTTCTGATAAGTTGTTCAGTACAGCTGTATATTTACACTGCATTACTGTGGTTCACTATCAGTATACTTTCTGCTACAACTACTTTGAGCTTACATGCATACACTTTTTTACCATCATTCTACTCTCATATTTCCCCTGTATTCTCTTGATATGGCTTACTGTAGTCCTTCCCCATCTCTTTTTTGTATAATAAGTACTAACTGTATTGCCTTAGTATAAGTTTACAGCTTAGTAGAGTTTATTTTTTTCTTTCTTTCATTTCAGAGCCCGTGGTCACATCTGACCATGATATTGCAGGAGCTCTGTCACAAAGCCCTACACCTACAAGCTTACTGAGACTTTGTCATTGTTTTATGTAAGCATAGTAATCATGAAGAATCTCGCTGCATATTAACTTTAATCAGTTAAGTACATGCTGCTCTGTGAAATAGTAGGACCCCTTACTAAATTGGTCACTGTCTCCTTTTGCTTGACCAGTAGACTATACTGTATATGCCAGGTATTTAGACTCAGGAAATAACACAAAACCTGTTTTACTTAAACCTCTTTGTTAATTGATTGTTCTAGGTTATAACTTGAACTGAGCGATGGAAGCTACTCATCTCAGCCTTGCTACACTCAGCCTTCCTTCTCTCTGCTAACCTACCCCCAATTCCCACACACCCCATCTTACTGTAATATTATATTTCCTACATACCCATTTCACTTGTGACTCTTTTTCCAAAGCCTTTCTGAAATCGACTTGACTTACTTCTATACATCCACTTCTGTTTCTTGTTTTCTACTTCCTTATCTCTTTTTAATTTTTAGCCCCATTCCCAACTATTTTCACCATCCCAATTTGCTTTGCACTATATCTATTTATAATCACACACTCCCTAATGGTACCTATCTATTCCACATTGTATCCTTTTCTTTTCCCAAATCTTCTTCTTCTCTTTCGGCTGTTCCCGTTAGGGGTCACCACAGTGGATCATCTGTTTCCATTTCTTCCTGTCCTCTGCATATTGCTCTGTCACACCAACCACCTGCATTACCTCTCTCACCACATCCATAAACCTTATCTTAGGCCTTCTTCTGTTCTTCTTACCAGGCAGCTCCATCCTTAGCATCCTTTTCCCAATATACCCATCATCCCTCCTTAGCACATGTCCAAACCAACGCAATCTCGCCTATCTGACTTTGTCTCCAAACTGTCCAACCTGAGCTGCCCCTCTAATATACTGATTCCTAATCCTGTCCATCCTTGTCACACCCAGTGCAAATTTTAACATCTTTAACTCTGCCACCTCCAGCTCTGACTCCTGTCTTTTTATCAATGCCACCGTCTACAACCCATACAACATAGCTGGTCTCATTACCCTCTTGTAGACCTTCCCTTTCACTCTTATCGGTACCCGTCTGTCACAAATCACTGCTGATGCACTTCTCCACCCATTCCACCCTGCCTGTACTCTCTTCTTCACCTCTCTTCCACACTCACCATTACTCTGAACTGTTGATCCTAAGTACTTATACTCATCCACCTTTGCCAGCGCTACTCCCTGCATCCTCACTATTCCTCCATCCTCCTTCTCATTCACACACACATATTCTGTCTTAGTCCTGCTGACCTTCATTCCTCTCCTCTCTAAAGCATATCTCCTCCTCTCCAGGGTCTCTTCAACCTGGTCCCTACTCTTACTACAGATCACAATGCCATCTGCAAACATTATAGTCCATGGAACCTCCTGTCTAATCTTGTCTGTCAACCTGTCCATCACCATTGAAAATAAGAAAGGGCTCAGAGCTGATCCTTGATGTAATCCCACCTCCACCTTAAATGGATCAGTCACTCCCACTGCAGACTTCACCACTGTCAAGCTACCCTTGTACATATCCTGTACCACTCTTACATACTTCTTTGCCACTCCTGACTTCCTCATACAATACCACGACTCCTCTCTAGGCACTCTATCATATGCTTTCTCCAAGTCCACAAAGACACAATGCAACTCCTTCTGACCTTCTCTATATTTCTCCATCAACACTCTCAGAGCAAACATTGTATCTGTAGTGCTCTTTCGCAGCATGAAACCATACTGCTGATCACTAATCATCATGTCCCTTCTTAACCTACATTCCACTACTCTTTCCCATAACGTCAAGCTGTGACTGATCAGTTTTATCCCTCTGTAGTTACTACAACTCTGCACATCATCCTTATTCTTAAAAATAGGTACCAAAACACTTTTTCTCCACTCCTCAGGCATCCTCTGACTTTCCAAGATTTCATTAAACAATCTGGTTAAAAACTCCACTGCCATTTCTCCTAAGCACCTCCATGCTTCCACTGGTATTTCATCTGGACCAACAGCCTTTCCATTCTTCATCCTCTTCATAGCTGTCCATACTTCCTCCTTGCTAATCTGTTTCACTTCCTGATTCACTATCCCCACATCATCCAACCTTCTCTCTCTCTCATTCTCTTCATTCATCAGCCCCTCAAAGTACTGTTTCCATCTGCTCAACACACTCTCCTCACTTGTGAGTACCTTTCCCTCACTATCCTTTATCACCCTTACTTGCTGCACATCTTTCCCAGCTTGGTCAATCTATCTAGCCAATTGGTACAGGTCCTTTTCTCCCTCTTTAGTGTCCAACCTTTCATAGAACTCTCCATATGCCTTATCCTTAGCCTTCGCCACCTCTCTTTTTGCCGTGCTCCTCAGCTCCTTATACTCCGGTCTACTTTCTTCATCTCTCTGACAATCCCACTTCTTCTTCTTCGCCAGCCTCTTCCTCGCTATACTCTTCTGTACTTCCTCATTCCACCACCAAGTCTCCTTGTCCTCCTTCCTCTGTCCAGATGTCACACCAAGCACCATTATAGCTGTCTCCCTTACCATCTCTGCTGTAGTTACCCAGTTATTTGCTAACTCTTCACTGTCCCCCAGTGCCTGTTTTAACTCTTCCCTGAACTTCACCTCACAATCACCCTTTTTCAACTTCCACCATTTGATCCTTGGCACTGCTCTCACACTTGTCCTCCTCTTCTTGATCACCAACATCACCCTATGGACAACCATTCTGTGCTGCCTAACTACACTTTCCCCATCACCACTTTAAAGTCTCCAATCTCCTTTAGACTGGCCCTCCTGCATATGATATAATCCACCTGTGTGCATCTTCCTCCACTCTTGTACATCACCCTATGCTCCTCCCTATTTTTAAAATATGTATTCACCACAGCCATGTCCATCCTTTTCGCAAAATCCACTACCATCTGACCTTCTACATTCCTCTCCTTAACACCATACCTGCCCATCACTTCCTCATCCCCTCTGTCTTCTTCACCAAAATGCTCATTGAAATCCGCTCCAATCACCAGTCTCTCACCCTTGGGTACACTCACCGCCACTTCATCCAACTCACTCCAAAATTTTTCTTAGTCATCCATCACACACTCAACTTGCAGAGTGTATGCACTAACAACATTCATCATTACACCATTAATTTCCAGCTTTATAAACGCCACTCTATCCGACACTCTTTTCACCTCCAAAACACTCGGCATACTATTCCTTCAGGATAACCCCTTCCCCATTTTCCCTCCCATTCACACCATGATAGAACAATTTGAATCCACTTCCTATACACCTAGCCTTACTCCCCTTCCATCTGGTCTCTTGAACACACAATATATGAACCTTCCTTCTCTCCATCATATCAGCTATCTCTCTCCCTATACCAGTCATACTGTCAACATTCAAAGTTCCTACCCTCACTACTACACTCCTAACTTTCCACCTCTCTTTCTGCTTTCAGGCATGCCTTCCACCTCTTCTTTTCCTTTGACCAACAGTAGCCCAATTTCCACCAGCACCCTGTTGGCTAACAGTACTGGTGGTGGTCATTGCTAACCAAGGCCTCGACTGATCCGGTATGGAAATCTGTATTGTTGTCTGCATATGTTATTTGGCAGAGGTTTTACACCGGATGCCCTTCCTGACGTAACCCTCCCCATTTATTCAGGCTTGGGACTGGCATGAAGAAATGCACTGGCTTGTACATCCCCAGTGGCTGTTTTTTTTCTTTTCCCAAATAAACCCTCATTTTTCTTATTTTGACTACATCATTATATTCTAGCCTTTAATATGCCTCTAGTCTACTAGGACAACCTACCATTCTTCTTTTATAAACATACACTTCCTTAAGATCCACCTCCTACAAACCCCTTCCAGTTGCAACTATACTCCAGTCTACTACATGACATCCCCCTCCCACACCTCACCCATATTATTCTAACCACACACCCTTTCTCTACACTACTATCTCACAATATTTTCACTTATAGTCTACCCTCTATAACTGCTTCACTTCCAACAACCCTAATCCTCCTCTACTTCCATTTAAGCTATCTCACTGTACACCAATCATGCTATTTTACTTATGGCTCTCATTTCTCTTCCTTATTCTCCCTTCTACCTTAACAACTCCTCCAGCAACACTACTACAAAAGCACACCTCAACTATTACCTCATCATCACCACTCAATCCCCCCACCACAAGCTATTCCTAAATAACCCCAAATACTGATATCTATACCAATCATTTTCTATTGCCACCCTAAAGTCCTCAGTACTTACCACTACAACCTAAAACTAATACAAATACCCAACTTACTTAAAACTCCTAGAACAACTAGATGTTATTTCATGGCCTTGAACTTGTGAGGGGACATTCACCCTAACCTAGGTTCTATTCCTACTACATAGACAAACAAATAAATAAATAAATAAAACTTATCACTCTTAATACCAGGAGTATGTGCAATAAACTGACACTCTCATGCCTGGTTAACACATTCTAACCCAGACATCCTTGCTATTACAAAGACTTGGCTAAAGCCAGAAGTAAAAGAAACTGAAATTCTTCCCGCTGGGTACAGCATTATCAGAGTAGCCAGAGCACACGAAAAAGGTGGTGGAATAGACCTTATTTTCCCTAACAACTTGATAGTTTCCCCATACTTAAATAGTATATCAAAATTCTGCACAGCTGAAACCCTTATAACATTTCTAAAACGTAATTCATCTAAGAACATCTGCATAGTTATTTTATACATCCACCCTGAGCAAAACATTCCAATTCTAGACAATATTCTATCCTAGATGTCTGAAACAATACCAAACAAAAACATTATTCTAGGTGATGTTAACATTGACTTGCAGACACTACCCTCACATCACCCAACAAACAATATAAACCTCTGTGGCTTTACTCAATTTATAAATACTCCTACCTGATAGAGCAAAAATAACCTCCAGCACTCCATCCTGGACTGGATACTAGTCTCAAATCCTTCAGACTACATCCTCAGGCACACTCCCTGATTCCTTAAGTGACCACCTGCCAGCCTATTCTCACAGGACTATCACTCAACTCACAAAGCAACACAAATTCAAAAATATAGACAATGTACAAAAATTCAGGAAAGGGGTATTTAATGAATCTCTAAAAGATATAGCCTGGTCCACCCTAAAAAGACTTTCCCTTAATGATGCAGTTAAACATTTCAACAGGACCTTCCTAGACATTTGTAACTCCTTAGCCTCTTAGTGAATGAAAAGAATAAAAAATAACCGTGCCCCATGGCTCAACAAATTATGTAAAATTCTAATGAAAGACAGAGACAAAGCACGGACTGCCCGGCTATAGAATAAAAATGACAAACATCTTCAGTTATGCAAACAACTCTGCAATCAAACAAAAAGACAAATATTGCATGATAAAAACATCATGCTATTCCTATATTCAAAATAACCACAAAACAATCCTAAGAAATGATGGTCTTCTGTAATGTCACAACTCAATCCAGGAAGTAAAAATAATCTCAATCCATACCCCAGTATGCCACCTCTTCAAGCAGCCACCAAATTCAACACATACTTTAAAGAGTTCATATCCAGCCTAAAAGTAAACCCATTTCATCCACCTCAACTCACTGCTTCTACTAATACCCCCAATACTAACCTCTACATACCCCAAACATTGCATACGCACACAACCATCCTCTCACTCATAACCAAAAGACAAACCATCCCCAGCTTACTTTTCAGTCCATTCCTTTATCTCAAATAAAAATCTACTACAAAAACTGAAACCTCGTTCAATGTCAGCAGAAACCTCCCACCAGAATACCTAAAGCTTGCCCCAGAGGCAATAGCATTCCTTGCTAGCATCTCAGTTAATAGATCCATAGCTGAATCACGTGTCCCTAACCTAAGGAAAAGATCACGCATTATCCCTTTACATAAGGGAGTCAACTCCACTAACATCACAAACCTTTGTCCTATTGCAATATTCTCCCCCCTCTCTAAGATTCTAGAAAAATGTGTGTACCTACTTCTCCACCATCTTACACATAACAACCTACTTTCCTATGCTCAACATGGCTTTAGACCTGCACACAGTACTTCAACAGCCTTATTATCTTTTATGGACTCTGTCAACAAAGTCAATGTCTTTGGCAAACTAGTATCTGCACTATTTCTAGATTTGTCAAAAGTATTTGACATCGTATCTCACCCCAAACTCCTTAAAGAACTTTCCAGCATAGGTCTATCCTCCTCTTCTCTTTGGTGGTTTTCTAGCTACCTAGCTGACAGGCAACAAGCAGTAAATTGGCAGGGCATTTTCTCCCCATATCATATCACACCTACAGGTATACCTTAAGGATCCATCCTTGACCCAATACAATTTAATGTCTTCATCAATAACTTGCATACATTCTCCTGTGAAGGCACCCTAATTCAATATGCAGATGACTACACTATCATCTCTGTATCAGACACATTAACTCACCTACTACACATAATGCAGCAAGCTTTCTTTTCTATAGAAACATGGCTCCCTAATGCTGAACTACTGAAGCCGCCAAAAAACAAAGCTCCTTCTCTTCACCCACAAACACCATAGCTCCAACAAAACAAACTTCAGCCAGTATTGAAATTGAATTGGTTCAGCATACCAAACTACTAGGTGTCACAAATGATGATAATGTCAAGTCTGACATACACATACAAAACAGTATAAAAAAACACACCAAAAACTAGGCATGCTATACAAGAATAAAAACTTCCTCACAGCATCTACCAAAATTACCTTGGCCAAAACCTATCACTTGCCATAACTGCTATATGGGGTCTCAATTCTAACTAATTTACACACCTCCCTAAGGAAAAAAAAAAAACTAGAAAGCTGCTATAACAAAATTGCAAAATTTGCCATAAACACAACCCCTCTCACTCTTTACTGTAAAGCCCTACAGTCCCTACAATGGTTTGAATTCCCCCTCCACCTCCAATATGTACAACTCGCTAGAGTATACAAAATCACCCACAGTTCACTAGCTTGTCCTGCTCTTAGCCCATTAATTAACTTTTATATCCAAAATAAACATCTCATATTTGAAGACAAACATCTTGCAACATACAAACCTAACCAAAATCCCAGGCCTAAGACTTTACTTCTGCTCTGTGGCAAAGCTATGGAACTCCCTTCCTTTAATTATCAAAACTGCGATTAACCTGCACTCTTTCAAAACCTCCACAAAACGTACTTCAACAAAGCTTGGATGTATGAGCTCAGGCTGAGGTACTCTTATACCTTTTTCTACCTCTAGTCTCTCTATCCCCACTACTAACTAACCCTACCCTCAGTTTCTCTACACATACTCCCATGAGGTTACACTCATACCTTTTCCACATCTATTCCTACTATCCCGTCTGTAACACTTCTCTACTCATACTATCCTATGCCTTCACCAATATAATCTGTTAACCATATTTCATGACCTCTAACATATTAATAATCATTATGATAATCATCTATTATGTAAATAAATCTGCATATTCCTATTATCAGGTTTTCCATATAGTTTATGGTTGAACACTATGACTTTATTATGTCTGTTGAGTTTTTATTCTGACAAACTAATGTGTAGTTTTTCAAATGTTCTTGAATGTTATGACCTTATTATGTTTGTTAAGTTCTCATTCTGACAAACTAATGTGTTGTTTTCATATTTGTGCTTGAATGTTATGACTTTTTATGTCTGTCTAGTTTTTCATTCTATTAACCATATGTATCTGGAGCTTTTCTGCCTGAGACTCAGCTGAAAATGGGTACCTTATCACCAGTAAACAATGCCAGATAAATAAATAATAGTACACAGATGATTCCACTCTCATTTGCACATCTGACAACATGGCACACCTCTGAAAAATTACAAAGGAAGCTTTAATAGCAACTGAAACATGGCTTCATAGCTTACATCTCATGCTCAACCCAAAAATGACCAAGCTACTACTTTTTCCCCCATATCCCTCTCTCATGTAAAAAACAAAATTTAAAAGTCCTCTCTCTTGATAAAGCAACCATTGAAGTCACTTCTCATAGCAAACTATTAGGGATCGTAGTGGATGATAATCTTGCATTGAACCCGCGTATACAAAATTGCATAAGAAAAACTCATCAAAAGCTAGGGATGCTTTAAAGAGCCAAAAACTAAAACTATACTTGCCATACTTACCTCCTCCCCAGTCTCCTTTATGGTGATCCCATTCTTACTAACCTCCAGGCTTCACAAAAATTAAAACTTGAACAATGCTGTAACAAAATTGCTAAATTTGCAGCACGTACCCCTTTCAGAATCTACCACTGACTAACACTGAAAATTCTTAATTGGTTAGAACTGCCTAGTTAACTAACATACACGTAACATCTTATCACCAATAAAATTATCTAGCACCCATCAGCCTGTCCAGCACTAAAAAACATTCTACACAACTATGTTCCCAGTTGACCACTGCAATCCAGTGACCAAAAACTCGAGTCTGTCTACAAACTTAGCAAATCTGCTGGGCATTTGGTGTACTTGTACAAGGTTATTAAGGCCTGGAACTACTTATCTGTATCTATCAGGTCTATAACCTCCTTCCCATCATTCAAACCCACTCTGAAAGACTTTCTAGCTAAAATATTGCTCTGTTTTAGCTGAAAACCAGGATAAACTATATCCCTAAATGCGAACAAGTATTTTTTCCGGGTCTATATCAGCATTTTGAAAGATGAAAATGCCAAATACCAGTTGTCCGACATATAAATGTTGAAGTATGACATTGCCGAACAGCCAAATCACCGATTTCTTCTTAACAGAAAGAAAGTGGTTGGCTGTTTCCTTACACCTGCCCTTTCCCTGACTTTAGTGCAGTCTCGGAGTTAGAATAATTAGGGGGGTGTGGGAGGGCGAAGCCCCCCAGTTAAGAATGTTTGTTTGTGTCTGGCGTTGATGTTTGGCCAACCGATTTCTTTCCCTTGGAAAAAAATCGGTGATTTGGCCGTTCGGCAATGTCGTAGTTCGATATTTACGTGTCGGCCAACTGGTATTCGGCATTTTCATCTTTCAAAATGCTGATATGGACCAATCTTTTTCATACCTTATACCCCCTTAATCTCCCTTTTTCACTTATTTCCTTAATGATATCGAATTCTCTTCCCTGACTTTCTCTGTAAATATATAAGCCTGTTTTGCATTCACTTCCTATTGCAATTCGTACTTGTATTAGACTAACGTACCTTTAATTTCTCTAGAAACTGTTTAAAATTTCTCTAAATATTAAATGATTGTTATATACCTTATACTGATTCTTAACCAGTTGTTTTATATTATGTCTAATTTGTTATAATTATTTAAACTGTAGATGTTTTTGTTTTATTTTTGAAGATTGTAAAATTATTGATCTTAAAATGTTTTGCAATAATTTGGAGCTTTTCTCCAATGGCCTCTGCTGAAAATGGGCCTCTACCCAGTCGGACTTTCCTGGTATTTGAATGTCAATAAATAAACAAATACTGACAATGTTGATTTAAACTTCATAAGCCCTTTTTACCCTATATACCTTGTAACTGTTGTCTTAAAACTACTTCTATCACTCGACAAACCATTCTTTCTTCCATCCCAGGAGCTTCATCCTTTTCAACCTTTATTTTGTTGACATGGTACTTATATAAAGAAATTCTGAAACAACTACAAAAAATTTGATATGATTCCCCTAAAGCTCCATGTTTGCCAATGGTTTATATACCTTTGCAGAGAAACTTTATCTAGATACTGTGGCACATTTACAATCAGTCACTCTGCCAAAATATTCTACCTTCTGTCTGGAAGGGCCCACAATATCCCCAATACCTAAAGTACCAAAACCCAACTCTCTTTCCAAATTCAGAACTAATTCAGCTCTTCTTTCATTTGACAACATTCAAATACCTCATACTTGCAGTAAGTCATAATTATGTCCTTACGTTAGCACTGGTTCTAGGCAGGTCAGAGAATAGTCACTACACTTTGGTCCCTTACTGATGCCATCCTAATAAACCTAAACAGAAGTAATCTCATCAAAGCATTATTTAGCAACTACATTTAGACATTTGCTTTAGGAAACCACATCGCCCTCCACAGGTCCATCCTAAGTGCAGGTGTTTGTCCCATTGCTATTAAATGGGGCAAAGGCTACCTTTCTAACAAGCAGTGCTATGCCAACCAGATCCAAGTTCTTAACCCTTACGAAAGGAGTGCTCCAGTGCTCCAATCATGTGTTCATTCTTCCTTTCATTATTCATCAAACAGTTTTCTGTTGCCCCCCCCCCCCTTAAAGCCCATTCTCTGTGCTGATGACATGGTACTTTACAGGTCATATACGTCTACCTTAGTTATAAAATAAACACAAAAACTCACTGATATCCACCACGGCAGGTAAAATGAAATAAAATTTATTAAGACAACTAAGCACTTTTGAGCCACTGCTTTTCTACAGATTACATAAAATCACATCAACACCATGCATATTTAAAGTATCCAACAGCCAATAAAAAACAGTAAAAATCATATTCAACAGTGGGGTCTATGCCCCTTTAGTAAGGGCTATAAAAGCATATACCCATTTAAACCTTGTAGCCGATCTGCCTGCAAATCAGCTATCCATCTCAACTCATTCAATTCCATTTGATGTTTAATATTCCAACTCCTTCTACTTTCAAATTGTATCTGTGAAAAAGGGCCTCACTGAGACAGATGCCTGGTGTCAGAGCCATGGCCTCAAGCTCAATGCCAAAAAGTGCATTGTCGTCCCTTTTGGTAAAAACTCTGTACCCATGAACTACCACATAGGCGGTAGTCTACTTAACACTGAAAGTGTGATAAGAGACCTTGGGACACAGGTGGACAGTAGTCTCTCCTTTGATAATCACATCGCCACAGTGGTCAGGACATCCTTCTATGTGGCACACCTCATCACAAAAAGTTTCTCATCCAGAAAAAAAGAGGTCATTGTTCCCCTCTACTCATCACTCATTAGACCCATTATAGAGTACAATGCCCCTTTGGTATGTACCTCACAAGACATCTACAACAACTGGAAAGGCCACAGAAATACCTCACAAAGAGGATCACCGGCCTCAAATAGATGCCCTACGCAGACCGTCTGAAAAAACTCCAGCTTTACTCCGTCACATATCGCCTACTCAGAGGTGATCTCTGCCTAACATACAAAGCTATGTCAAACCCAGGGCTGTTGGGCATGCTCCACTTAAAGAAATCCCAGTCTCTCTGAGTTACATGCTCTAGGGACCTAAACCTTGTCACCACAATAAACAGAACATGCTGGAGGGATAGATTCTTGTCCCGCAGACTTCCCATACTCTGGAACAAACTACCTATCTATATCAAACAAAGCTCCTCATTAGCACTCTTCAAGAAAAATCTTGATGATTAGATGGGAGATAGGAAATACACCCCGGGGATCACTTCTGTGGCTCTGCTTGACAGGGGCACAGGAAAATAATTTTATTGGGTGGCGAAAGCCAGGGTACCGTTTGGCTAGGCTTATATAGGCCCTAGGGCCAATAGCCTAGTACCTACCTATGAACCTATGAAGAGTCAATACTGTTTGTTAGGTCATCGTTCTCCTTTTTCTCTCTCTCTGCTGATTGATCTTTCTGGTTGTTTCAATGATGTTGCTCTCACAGGGACTGGGAGAACTGGAAAACCGATCCTGTTAAGGCTTTAGTCTTTGGATTAGCCCAAAGACTCTGATACATCTCCTTTTCATTCATAGATTTAACTTCCATCTGTGTGCTTTCCACCTATTTTTCGTGCTGTTTCTCTGTAGTCCATTTGATTAGAGCAGCATTCTCCTTTCTATCGGCATTCTCTTCCTGTACAGCCCTCTGCACATCAGACATCTGGGAAACACTCACAATTGCCTCATCAGCTATGGGGGCAGTATCAAGTTGTTCTCATTCACTGAAGTACCTCCTTCATTGGGACAAAACCTAAGTAGTCCCTTTGGAATTTCTGCATTTTAAGTCGCTAGAGCTTATCATCATACAGACTTAGTAAATGGAACAAATTGTCCAATTTAGTAAAACTTGCATCATTATTAATACTTTGTTTGATTTCTAGATGTAGTTGCTGCACTGATTTAATTAATTTAGCTTCTTTTGGCTAAAAAAAAACTGAGAAGCAGACAGATATATTTAAAGCTAGTGTCTAGATTAATAGCTTGCCACTGAGCAAGATGTTCCAGGAAGACTTCACCATACATAGGCATAGACATTACACGTAAACCTTAGGCACAATTTTATAATGAAGGCATGTTTCTAAATGAAGCTGTTGACATTGCATTCATTTGCCTTTATAGTGTTCTTTTTCTAAGTCATGTATTTTGTTATTTAGACACTCTTCTTCCACTGCAGTCAAATCACTAGATTCATTACTTTCACAAAACTTGATAAATAACAAAGGATTGGTATCTCTGGTCACAAGTCTATGTGTACGCTCTTTAAGCAGTTTAATACCTGGAGGGTTTAGATGGTAATCCAACTCTATCACTACAGAGTTTATCCCAGCCATGTTAACTTCTCTGGCAGAAATCCAAAACAAGAAGTATATCCTAAACAGCCAAAGGTTGACAGTGGTATAAAATAAAATCGAATAAACACAAAAATTCACTTATATCCATCACAGCATGTAAAATGAAATAAAATTTATTAAGACAGCTAAGCACTTTTGAGCCACTGATCTTCTTCAGATTACATAAAATCACATCAACACCATACATATTTAAAGTATCCAACAACCAACAAAAAACAGTAAAAATCATTCTCAGCAGTGGGGTCTACGCCCCTTTAGTAAAGGCTATAAAAGCATATACCCATTTAAACCTTGTAGCCAATCTGCCTGCAAATCAGCTATCCATCTCAACTCATTCAATTCCATTTGATGTTTAATATCCCCACCCCTTCTACTTTCAAACTGTATCTGTAGTACCATAAATAGAAATATATGTATTTATTCTTCCTTTCATTATTCATCAAACAGTTTTCTGTTGTTCCCCCCTTAAAGTCCATTCTCTGTGCTGATGACATGGTACTTTACAGGTCATATACCTTTACCTTAGTTATAAAACAGATCGTATAACAAGAAATCTTCAACCGATCAGTTGGGTGGGAAAAGAACGGTCAAATCATAAACACCTGCAAAACTAAACTAGTGATTTTTGGGGACTCACATGAACTCATCCTGCACATCAATAAAGGAATGAATGAGCCCTTTGCAACCATCAAACATTTCCATTGTTTAGGATTATGGTTTATTCAAAAGTTGTTTTCCATTTACATACAGACCACACTAAAAGTAAAATCGATGAAATATAAACTACTTTTCTGGGCAAGGCAGATCTCCCATGTTCTTTATATGTAAAGATGTACTTCTTCTTGAGTTCCAGAATGGTTTCCAGCTAATTCTTGAAGCCTCCCAAAAAACTGAGCTGTTCAAATAGCAACCAATAGAATAAACTTTCTATATAGGGCTCCATTGTCCTATCCTTTCAAAAGCTAAAGAACTTCCTGTTAAGCAAATATGTGATCTATTTGTAGGCTCCTGCCTTTTTTTTTTTTTGTTTTTGCTAGCAGACTACCAACAAGGCAAAGAAACTACAGCTCAGTTTTTCCTCCATTGCCCCTTCCTTATGTACTTCCCTCACCAAACTGCAGCAGAGTGATTATAACTTCTCATTCCTAAACTCCAGCTCTGTGAATCCCTCCACCTCACCATCAAAAAGCATAAAATCTCCTCACAATCCATATCTGCCCTTGAAATTCACTTTGCTAAATCTGCAAGCTGCATTTGTTCTCAGAAGAATCACCTAATTCAAACTTTACTCCTATTTCTTCCATCTTTTGGAAAGTGCCTGAGCAGATGGCAAAGAATGACTCTTTATCAAGCTGAAAGGCAGGGACTGAAGAATAAAGAAAACAGACATCAGCCACAACCAGTGCACCCACCCACATGGCATCAACGGTAGATGGAAGGAGTACTTCCAGCAGATTAAGAATGAAGAAATCCCTACAAAAGCTGTATTGCCCCGTGAACAGCTTATGATGAAAGAGGAAGACGACTCACCCTAGAAGAATTAAGAACAGCACTAAGGATAACAAAGTCAGGCAAACCAGCAGGATCAAATGAGGTCCTGGCAGACATGACCAAGATGTTTGGTGAGTTAGGGGAGAAATGCTTCAGGAACTATTCATAGTATGAAGAGAAAGGCATATTCCAGATGAACAGAGAATAAGCATTCTATTCTAGTGCCAGTATACAAGAGCAAAGGGGACTTGTGGGCAGTGTAGAGTTATCAAACTCCTGTCAAATGCATGAATGTATTGGAAAGGATGACTGATATATAAAATAGAGAGTAGGAGCATGTAAGATAGGAGATAAGCAGTTCTGATTCAGATCAGAATGTAGCACAACTGCCCTGATGTTTGTAGTGAGACAGCTAGTTGAGAAGATCTTGGAGATGAGGAATGAGTCCAACTAGGAATTCATTCACTTGGAGACAGGGATTAAAGAAGGCTGATTTGGATGGTCCTGTAGTGGTTCAAATTCCCAGAAACACTGGTCGAATTAGTGTAGATTATGTACAAGATGCAACAATGCAAATATGAACAGTATTCAGACTCATAGAGGGATTTCGAGTGGCATTGGATGTGCATCAGTGTTCATCTATGAGTCCACTACTGTTCATACTGGTAATGAATTACATTAGGAAACAGGTTTGAAGAGACAGGTCGACAAAACTGCTGTATGCAGATTTTGTGGTATTATAAGCAAACTTTTATGTTAATGTGATAATCCATGGATTTCTACCACATCTAGTGCATATTGCAATTCAATTATATTAGAGTCTGAATGGTTAAAAATGAAGAGCTGCTGTCAGGCTACAGTTATATCTGTAGTTAGCGAACGTTGTTCTGATAGTGTTACTTCATTGTCAGGAAAAAAAATGACAATAACCAGATTTTGGTATGTGCTATAGTATTTACAGTGTGAAACATCAAAAGCTCACATAAGCAAATCCTTTCTCAGGCTGTAACGGTGAACTCTCATATAAGTGGACATTGTTTCCAATGATGATTTTTCAGGCAGCCTTTTGTATGGGATTGTGGTACAGAGGGGTAATGGAATTTGCCCTTACCCCCTAGTTGTGCGATCTCAGAGTTGATATATATATAATTAGCAGGCAGTGTGGGAGCAAAAAATGAGTTTTCATTTTCTTTTTTGTTTTCGATCATTTTAGATACAGTCAAAAATGTTTGTTCTTTGGTTGTTCGGCATTGTGAGTGTTCAATGTTTGATGACAGACTCGCTGCAGCATACAGTTTTTCTAGCTCTATCCAATGAGGACTTCATAAATATTGCTTGTCAGAATGCTGACATTTAAATGGAACATTTTTGAATAATTCCAGGTTATAACAAGTAGTAAAGAAAAGAGAAATCATTCTGGCACTGGGTTAGAGTAAAAAATAACACTGTCATAAAGAAACTGAGGCATAAGAGACAACGGTTAACCTCAAATGGCAAACCTTCTCCAACAGGACAGCCACTGTGATATGTTGAATTCTAACCGCATGCTACCTCCAGATTGACAGTCTTTTCACTTCCTGTCGTCCAAAATATTGTCCTGCTATATGTATATACTGTAAATACTGTAAACAACATAGATTTTATTGTTAACTCTCTCTCTGCAATATTTCTGTGGGTACATAAGTCTCTGTAACAAGCATTAAGACCTGTTTGTTCTAAGACCCTTTAAGAAATGTTGATTTTGCATTTCTATTCATGTACTGTGTTCTTGAATATTTCTGTTGCTTGCTTTTATTTCTGTAGTTTCATGTTGTGACTGAAAAGGGTCTTCAGACTTACACACCTACGTGATTACCAAATCATGGCAAAAGTAGATGTGACAGTTCATATGTAACCTTAAATGGTCTGTGAATATAAGACACAGTGTGTGATTTTACTTATGGAGTACTGAAGCTTTTCCACTAATCTTGATGAATTGTAGTAGTTTGAAAATCTTTATGACTGTACATTTTAAGACAAGATGCATTGATAATCACAGACAGTGTTGATTCAAGATTAATAAAAGTGTACAAGGAACTTAGGTGCAGTTCTGCTAACTGATTGGGTCCATACCTCTTAACCTCTTAGTGCAAGAAATCTGGACAAAGCCCAACAAAATGAGGGGACAAAGGCCCAAAAAATAGGAACATGTTTTAAATATTGCTTTTATAAACTTAGAAAATTGCTAGAGTAACCAAAATGAGCCAAAAATCTGGACATTCTGAGAAAATCTGTACAGTTGAGAGGTACGGGTCATTTAAGAGGCAGTCAGCAAGGAATCAGGCAGCAAGCAGCATACTCCAGTATACAAGCAGCATACTGCAATAAATTCCATTTTACATATATAATGTTATTTTATGATCAAGTCCAGTGAGTTGCAAAAGGGAAGTGTAGGTCTATTAAAGAAATGACATACTATGGACATCTTAACCTAAAATTGGAATGGGGAATGAAATACATAATGGCATAGATAAGAGAACTGGTACTACAACAGTCAGCAAATAAGAAGTCAGACCAGAGAATAAGAATGACAGAGAGAGAATACCAGTAGGACTTACAATTCAGAAAGATAAGGGTTCAAAATGCAAAAGCAATGCATAAAGAAGGCTGAAAGAGAGATAGGAATGAAAACAGAGTGGGGTGTTGAGGGTGCAGATTCAATTCCACCTGTGGTTGTAGGTTGCAGTCTGAGATAATTTTTGTAAGACTCTAAAAGAATTCCCTGTTAAAAAAAAAATAGTATCTTCATTACGAATCTGTCAGAAGGCAAGGCTCATTTGAAAAATATCAGGGAGCATTGAGAAAGATTCAGAGCTCTCCATTCTGCAGATATGATGCTCCTTCTAAAAGACAAGGCAAATATCCAGGCAATTGTCTGTACTCTTCCTATGTCTCTAGGCTATAGAACGCTCTACCTTTTGACACTGAACAAATTAACAAAAGCTAGCCATTTAAATACCAAGCCAGATAAGTAAAATAAATATAAAAAAATAATAATTGTGTCCCCGTTCCAGCCCTGACTAACTCACTGCCACCTCTTAGCCTATTCCCACTCTACACTCACCAGTTTTTACTACAGGTTGGGGCAGTCTTTTCTTTTTACCCCCCCCCCCACCATCCATCTTTACAGCTGTTAATTGTCCAATTGGGCTTACCTAATCTGTTGTTCTATTACTTGTCATACCATACCTGTTGTAACTCAAAATGTGAAACCCACCAGTTCTGAACTAAATCTGTTCCTCAGCTATCTGGTATATTTTGTCATCTGTTGTCAGTGAAAACTATCAGTATGAGGTATCATATAATTATTAGCATTCTCACATGTTTACAAGGCATCCTCTCAAGTGTGCAGATTTTCTCAGAATGTACAGATTTTTGCCTCATATTTTTGGCCTATTCCTCAGAAAATTTCTGTTTTTTTGGCAAATCATTGGGAGGATCTGAGGATTAAAGTCACTAATTAATGACATACATTTGAGTTTCACACTTCATATCCTTCAGAAAAATGTATGTTATTACAAATGCTGTTACTCTAGCAACTAAGTTTATAAGAGCAATACTTAAAATCTGTCCCTATTTTTCGGACTTTGTCCTCTCATTTTTGCAGCTTTGTCCAGATTTCTTGCACTAAGTGGTTGAGAGGTATGTTACAAGGGTTACTTGCTATTCTGTTTATCTGTATTACTACCTAAACATCACTGTGCTTGGGTAATTGACATAATATCAGTTTGTTCCTAAACAAGTGTTTGAGTCTGACTAATACACTGCTATGATGTGAAAACTACCTTCTATCAAAATATTGGCACACTAACCAAATGAGGGGAAAGATATCAGATGGAATGAAGTTGCAGCAATTAACTTAATCAGATAGACTGTTGAAGAATGGAAGGAGTGGGTGAACAAAAGGGGTTTAATAAAGAAAGAAAGGATCTGGCTTAAAGCAAACAAAGACAAAAGAGCGATAAATAGGAAAAGCAGTGGAAACAGGAAATAAATTCCCATATACTCAATACCGAATGGGGGAGGTTATATAACATCCAAGATATATTTCAAAATCCAGAACATTCCTAATTTTTGCTTGGAAAAGTTCACAAAATATTTTTACACCCCGGCTAAGATAGTTCAATTGTTTCTGAGTGAAGAAGATATAAGCAGGATGTGTCAGAAAGCCAGAGTTACACGGTCACACATAATTCTGTGATTGCATACTTCTGGAGCAGTTCAAAAGGAGGATGAAATTCTAGTCAAAGGGATGATACAGAACATTGATCCGATCACACAAAGACTGTTTTTACTAGGTGTGAAGGCAAAATTCCAGATGAGGATAAAGTGCTGTGGTTGTAGTATAAAGCAATGAGAATAGATGGGGCCTATCAAAAAGTACAGCAGTCTGGGAAAGTTATAATTGTTTAGGACAAATCTGCAAATGTCTAAGGAAATAGTAAGGATGGACATTTTTCCATAGGCAGCTGAGTACAAAGAAGTGCGACAACTTTATAATCTTGAGCTTAAGGGGTATGGATGGGGCAGTTTATTGGGTAGTTAGAAAACTATGTATAGTTAATATAATGGCTTGTTACTTTGGTTGTTTTGACCTGTGTTACTTGGATTACTGTTTGTAGAATATTGCTTACATTAGCCTTGAGTATATAACAAACATTTATCAAATAACAGAGGGTAACAGTTAATAATATTCGACAGATTAATCGTAGTACATGTGAAACCCTTAGGGTTGGGTTAGAATTAGCTGTTTAATGGCAACTATTTGGTTTATTTGTTGCTGATTAGATGATGGGGGGGAAACAGAGTGCATCATTCATGTGAATTGCAGCTGATTATTAGAGTTAATTATATTTTGAAAATAATAGTCTTAGTTTAAAACATATTGTTAGACTTTAAATTTATTGATGTATATTAATTTCTCAGTTGTGACAATGTTCAGTTATCTTGCTCTCCATATTGTATTATATTTATTATATTTATTTATTTATTTTACATTTGTTTAACTGAATGGTCTGACTGGGCTAGTAGCCCGTTTTCAGTGGAGGCCCAGGGAGAAAAGCTTCATAGTTTAGAAGATACAAAGAGAAGACATATATTTGTACAGCATGATAATACAATTATACCTTATAACATTAGTTCAGAGAATGTAGTATATCACAACCAAGACTTTAAGAAAAGATTGCATGCAGGTGTACACCTACAGAGTATACTGTAAAATGTTAAATGCAAGATTTTTTTTATAGACACAACTGAAGTGTTCATATAGTTAGGAAATGGGAGAAGGAGCCATTCTAACAGTGAGGGAGAGGTTCGGGTGGGGAGAGAGACCTGTTCATCCAAGGTTAATGCAGTAGCATAGTCAGTTGTTATTCAGGTATTCCTTGAGAAGGAGTTTGAATCTGGAGGTACTATTAGTGTTGAGTTTATGTTGAGGTATAGATTTCCAGGTTGTGCTATATGGTCTAAGAATAGAGAGCCCTCAAAGGTATCACTGGCTTTGGTAACTTTTAATAGTAGTTTGTCAGATGGCCGTAGGGTTCGGTGGATTGTGTAGGGTTGCACTAGACTTTTTAGAGATGGGCATTTGTTGGGTTGGTGTATAGTGGAGTGGGCAATAGTGAGTTGGTTGAGTGATAGCAAGTTTGATAGTTCAAGCCATTTGAGTTGTTTTAGGGCTGTAGAGTGATGTGTTCTGTTGGGGAGGTCAGTAGCAAATCTTGCAATTTTGAGGGAGCAGGTCTCTAATCTGTTTAGGTCAGATTTTCTGAGGTTAATAAAGACAGGAGAAGAGTACAGTAGAGTGGAGATAAATTTAAAGTGTAACAGTGTGTTTTAAACTACAGATTTTACACTCAAAATATAATTAACTCTTAGAATCTAAGGTGCAGTTCACATGCATGATGCACTCTGTTTTCCCCATTATCTAATCAGCAACAAATAAACCAAATATTTCCCATTAAATGTCTGATCTTGGAACTTTTCTCCCAGGGCCTCTGGTGAAAGGGGATTTTTATTTACCCAGTCAAAATATCCCAGTAAACAAATTCTAATATAGCAATAATAATAATAATAATAATAATAATAATAATAATAATACTTCGCTTAACAGTAACAACACTAAGGGCAGGATTCACGAAGCCTCCGTGTAAGAGTTATAACTCCTACACGGAGGCTGCAGTTAAATGGAGTGATGTCAGCATGCTCTGCATAGTCATGAGAGCATGCTGAATCACACTTAAGGCCAACACGGTCCATGTAAGACAGTAGGGGGCATGTCTGTAGGCTGAGCCCTGTAAGCGGACATGCCCCCAGAAGAGGAAAAGTTCCCAAAGTAAACACCCATGACAGAGTCCACGGAAATGTGAATAAACAGAACACAACACATGCCCCCACAGACTATGAACAGAAAACATATAAATAAACATGTTATATAATTTTTTTAAATTGTAAAAATGTTTAACCGTGAGTGCGCTCGTTTGCACTGGCGTGCCCGTAGTGCAGCTACAGTTAGCAGTCAGTGTGAAAGCATATAAGAACTAAATATGCAAAATAAGCCAGGAAGCAATAGCGTAGCGGTAGAGATGTTGGCTAAAGAGCAGGCATTCATGGTTCGAGCCCCCACCACAACAATTTTTTTTATTAGCAAAATAAGCAGGAAACAAGTCCCTGACAAATATGTACACATAAAACCACAATTTATGTAAAATGTAATGAAATAGCCCATTTATATTGAAGAAATGTGAGGTAACAAAAGAATAAAAAATGCCAGATGTGCCCATAGCTGAGCTACAGTTTAACAAGGTGAGTGCATCTGCCCGTAGATGAGCAGTGGTTTAACTGGTGCAAAATGAGTGCCCGTAGCTGAGCAGTGGTTTAACATGCTAAATCTATGTGCCCCTACCTGAGCTGAGCGTAATATGCATGCTGATAGCCAAATGAGGCTTAAACCAGCATACCCCGTTTGCGCGGAGCTGCGCACCGCGCAAACAAGCTAACCAATGGGCAACGTTGAGCAAGCCGTATCAAAACTGCCTTTACGCAGACATACCCCTCAGCAAGTCTATACAGTCATGAAAAATAAAAAGCAATGGCCAGGTTCGAACCCCGGATACTATACACCATAGTCAAGGTACAGAACCACTAAGCCATGACAGCCATACCTTTAAATGCAATAATAGCTAATATATAGGAATGAATACAAACTGGAGCATGACAATGCAGGTTTACTGAAGTTGATACAATTCCAAAATGGCCAATCAGAGATATGTGTGGGAAAAATGGACTATATAAGCCCCATAGGCGGGAATACACAGCATAAACGATTGTAGAACTGACCTGCAGGCAGAATGACAGGAGTAGGAGAGGGTAGTTGCTTTCGAGCACAGAGGTGGGGTGTTGAGGAGTCCAGGTACATGGTCTGGCTCCTAGTCCATAATCATGAGGCCCAACTCATGCAGGGCCAGGTCCTCTGGGGAGCATACAGGGCCGAGGCGTGGGACTGGTTGGCTCATGATCTCACCAGTGCCACAGGGATTCCAAGGACTGGTGAGCAGGTCCGTCACTACCATGCGGACCTGAAGAGACGCAAGCAGGACCAACTGAACCTTTGGATCCAGGAGGCCCGGCAAACACCCAATGCCCCACTACTGAGTAAGTTACATTTAATTATGTATGTAAGAAATTAAACTAGCTGATATTATGGAGATGTGTATTCCAATATTACTTCATTTATATTACAGCTGCAGGTGTCCGTTCCACGAACCGCAGAGCCTATGGCGATAAGCTGGTGCGGTTGCGCCACCAGGCAGGTCAGTAATCCACTACCAGTAACTGTAAAGAAATATAAAAGTATGACAGTCAGCAAAAGAGTACAGTGTAGTCAGTAAGGAATAAAATGTGCAAGTAACAGTGTGAAAGTGTCTGCAAGTATTGCTTGATTACAAAAGTGTGTTTCAGCCTGTAAGTTAAACCAAAAAATGAAACTGTCTGACATATATTCTGAAATAAAAATGCCCTACCTGTAAGAAAATAGTACATGACCTGCAGCAGGCTGAAAAGTATAGCTGCAGAAGATGATGAAATCACATGTGTGAAATATATCCCTGTTGAAATACTGAAACATGACAGAAGTGAGACTGCTGGAAAGGATTGTAATAACTACAGGTAAAACATGTCAATAAAGCCTAGAAGTAAGTACCATCCTGAATAGTAAAATGAAAGCAAGTGAGAGAGTGTGAGAAAGTGTCATGAATCCAGCAATACAGTAGTAATAACCCCTGAATAAAGTATACTGCAGTCAAGACAGAATGAAATGCATGTGAGAATCAAAACCAAACAGCGAAATCTGTTTGAAGTGTTGCTGCATCTGAAATGTGTATCCCAAAATCTGGATAAGTTGCTCTCAGTCTGCAATATGCAGATAGGATGATTGTCTGATATACCAAACATCCACACTTGTCTACAGCTATATAAAGCAAATGTAGCAGGATGATGTAGCTGAACAAAGCTAGATATGAATGTGTATGAAGAACAATAAAATGTATATTGATGTTGCAGTAACAGTCCTATCACCAAGTTGAAATAGTTATGATATAGGAAACTGTAGTTAGAACAGTAGTGTGTATATAACTGTAGCTATTAGAAATGTACAGCATATGTATTGTTATTCAAAGGTGTTAATATTATTTTCTTTACCCCACCCTATAACCACATATAACCCATTCCACGTGAAAATGGTATGTGCAATCACAATTAACACCCCTGGACATTTGTCCTGTTGGGTCATATATATTTGCATGTCCGTTGATGCATCTGCCCTGTTCATACATCCACACCTGATGGCCTGTTGCCATCAATTAACCCTGCATGTTGTTGGACTGTGTATTTCTGTTCAAATTATGCATGTGTTATGCACGCTGTTCAATGGTATAAATATCTGGGTGTTTGGTTAATGGAAATACTAATGCATGCTGTTACAACTAATTGTGAATGATATTATATGTCACTAACCCAAACTGTCATGACATAATGCAAAACATAGGACGACAGGGAAGGCGGGTTCCAGCGGACCCACCTCTCCCACCTCAGCTGGCGAGTGCACCTGGCACTAGTGCCAAGTCGGACCCTCCTCCGGTGGCCCTGTGCCACCTGCGGGTGGAAGTGCTGCAGGGGATGAGGCTCACCCCCCCTTCTGCAAGTGTGGCCGGAGGAGAACCACCACTCACCCTCCATAGTGTCTGGACTGTGGTGCATAGGGAGATTCGGGACTCTGTTCTTGAGCCCCTACACCAGCTCGAGGCACAGGTGGCGCAACTAACGGGCATGCCTGTTGCACAGCCTACACAGCCCCTAAAACAGCCCCATCCTGGGCAGTGAAGGAACAGTGGCAACTGCCTATGGGTGGGGATATCAGTTCCACTGTTGCCATCTGTGGGCTCATGGGCTCTGGATATCCAAACCTCCATCCCCGTTAATTGTGTAACCCCCCCACACGTGTCATACACCACCCCTGTATGCGTCTTGTTTGTCATGTCTGTTTACCTACCCAACCTACCTCCCCAGCTGTACTGACTTCCTTCACCTGACATACCACTCTCACCTGAAAAAAAAAAAAAAAAGGGCACTCTGTACCCACAAAAAGATTACGCCCCATACATAGCTGCCCATTCCGCAAACATGTCTGCTGGACATGGAATCTATCAATTACAATTGGCTGTACAACAAGTATTATTGTTGTCCTGACACCTCTCTCAGGGGTGGAAGGCTTCAAATGTCACACCAAATTACATACATATGCACAGCTGTTGCTGATGAAGAAATGGGCAGCTATGGGCCTTACCTACATCCCTCCTGCACATCCCAAGCTTGTTTCCCTAATGTCTTACCCTCTTTGTGACCCCTTTTTCACCACTTTCCTGTCTCCCCATTTTCTTTTCTTTCAAAGAAAATAGCGCTGGTGTGCGCCAGAGTAAGCACCGTTAAGCGGTTGTAAGTGGGTGTGCGTGTGTGTGAGGAGCTAACGGCCAGTGCGCATGCGTGAGCTCCGCGCAAACCAGCGCTAACCCGGTTACAACTGCTTAAAAGTGCCTTAGTAACTTTGATTGACAGGTCCTGTACTCAGTTCAAAAGCAAAATAAAATCCCACTGTCAGTCCCGAACCCAGGACCTTGGAAATACTAGTCTGTATGACCTACCACTAAGCCATGACTCTTATATAAACACATTGTGCTAAAATAAATATAACATGTAATAGTAGGGATGAATGTAAAGGGAATATAGGATGTGTAGTACACAAAGCATGTCATTTAAAATTACTGTCAAAACTACTGGATTTCCATAATAGTAGTGTGTGAACAGAAACATCCATGCTAGTTGGTAGCTTGTAGATAATAAGGTCAGTTAAAGTACATATATAAATGTATGTATATGTACATTTATATATATATATATATATATATATATATATATATATATATATATATATAGTTGTAGGAGTCATTATGCATACACACTTGCTACAGGGAACATGAGAGAGGAATGGAGAAATGTGAATATATAACACAGCCTGAATCATGAGAGAGATACTAACCTTTACACTCACAGAACACTGTCCACAACATACCAGCATGGTTCCTGCCCTCACAATCTGAAAGGGCAATGCCTATCCTACATACCCTTTTATAGCACTGACCTGAAATCACAGCGAGAACTGCAATCAGTACACAACTGGCTGTATGCAATTAGCAAATGCTGGCTTACAATTGGTGAAGAGGCCATCACATGGACCTATGCAGATATCTACAAAAGCATCCAGTGCTAACACTCCCCACATGCAATACATTCATTGCATTGTCTGTAAGCAGACAGAGGGAGAGCGAGAAGTGAGAGAGAGAGAGAGAGAGCAAAAAAAAAAAGAATTATACACTGTGACTCTGTCACCCGAAGCTGTCAGCACTGACAGTAGCAGCAGCAAGCAGAAGCAGTGGTAACGCAACCAGCTGCGACAAACACACGTAATGCAAAGTAGCAGGTTAATAGTGTGCATACTGTGAACCCTCCAAATGTGTCATAGGTCTGTATCCATAGGTATGTCCATGTGATATGTTGTGTGTACGTAGTTCCACCAAAAGGGGATGACCATACATTACATGTCAATCAGTCTTAGGCCATGATCCTGGCACCAGTTGTCTGTGCGTTGGCCCAGCAATGGCTGTAGTGACTGCTTTGAAAGGTCAGCCAGGTTCAAAAGGCAGGATCAGCCCATCCCAAAGGCACACTGGCTGGGAACAAGTGTCTGCAGGTACCCGATATCACTGCATATGCATCCCATACTGCATAATTCCATAGCTTAGCAGACCAGGCCCATTATGCATATGATGTGGTAATTCCAAGGTCAGTCGAGGTTCCCCCTTAGAGGTGTGGGACCACTGTTGCTGTATGCCACTGTCCAGGTACATATCCTGTAGTACGGCCAAGATAAATTATCAGTGTTATATGCGGTTGTATGTCCTCTTGGATTGCTGGTAGCACACATCCAGGGATACCACGAGGTCACAGTGATGCTGTGTGTTCTTCTCTGCTGAGGGTGGCCCTTACCTGGACATGTGAGATGATAGGGGGGTTTCATCCAGCTGTGTTAAATATTTCAACTGGTGGGGGAGAAGGAGGGGGGATACGTGCACCGAACATGTCTGCAAGATTGTTGCCAATATCCGTGTGTTTGGTGAATGTTAAGTAGGTGTGTATTAACACAGAGCATATCTGAGGCATGTGGTCCATATGTGTAACATAACTGAAGAAGGCCTTGTGGTCATCCATAGTGTCTGTGTCCATTTCCCTCCCAGAGTAGGCCGTGGCCATTGTTATGACGGACCGTAGCATAGTACCAGTGCTGACCACAGATGCCTTCCCTTAATGTGAATGTGCTCTGTCCTGCAGTAGCCTCCTGCTATTATTATACAATCTGCCTCTGTCTGGGGTCCACCGGACAGGATGCCTAACCTTTGTGCATAGGGTCTGGGTTAGAAATGTGTGTGCTAGTTCCATGCAATCTGTGGCATGTCCGTGGTAAGCATCTGCAAAGGTGTCAGCAGTGTGGCTTGTGGCTTCCACTGGCCCAGTGAGCTGCATGGATACCATCTCAGTCCCAGCAAGTGAATAACTGTTTAATCACATACATATCAAAGTAGTCTACTGTGCTGGTGGTGGTGGTGGGATATGAATATCCAGGCCGAGTAACTTCTGTCCACATCACAGTAGTGGATGGTGTCCCAAATATAGTACCTTGGGATGAACCCCCAGAGTGAGGTTGTGCATTGCACCTGTCAGTGTGTGCTGACCGATGGGGCATGCTACTATGTTGTGTGGAATGTGGCAAGTATTGTTGCACAGGTGTTGGCTGAGTACTGATATCTGGCCATGTACCTGTGTATCCTCGACGACACACACACATGCAACATATGGGAGTAGTAGTATATCACTACACATGAGCATCATGTATAGTATGTGTGCCATATATTGCTGACATGGTCTGCTGATATCCTGTTTGCGTTCTCTTCCAGGGAGATGGCATGACAGTGTAACCACGCCTACTCTGTGGCGGAAGATGAGGAGATCCACCAGAGCCTGGTGCGGGAGTATGACATCCTGTTTTCCCACACCAGTCAGAATCAACAGGAGAGGGCCGCATTGTGGCAAGACCTTGTCCGTAGGGTAAATGATATTGGCATGCATAACAGGACATATGAGCAGGTACGACATCACTGCAGTGATTTAATCCGAAGTGTCCGTCAGCGTGCATCAGATATCCACAGGCAACAGGTCGCCACAGGAGGTGGGGTGGCCACACATCCCACCCTCACCAGACTGGAGGGGCTACTCCTAAGTGTTGTGGCTCCAGCCCCGGAACACCAACAGCAGTACACCTGCATTATGATGGAGGCTGGTTCCACACAGCAGCATGACATGGAGCGTGCAGGTAATATGCCATATGTACACTTGACTGCTCTGTACACTGTATCATATGCAATATCAATGGCACAGTTTTGCCCACTGACATTAATCTCATCATTTCTGCAGGTCCCTCCAGGGTTACAGCAAGGCAGGCCATCCATGCTGGTGAATGTGTTTAACATAACCTATAATAGTCCTGATAATGCTAGTAACAGTAGTGTAACTCAGTAGTGCTCTGTGTGTATACTGTGGGGTGTGCATGTGTGCATGTGTGCAGGTGTGCCTGTGTCCACGTGTGCATCTGTGCATGTGTGCCTGTGTCCACATGTGCATGTGTGCATGTGTGCATGTGTGCCTGTGACCACGTGTGTATGTGTGCATGTGTGCATGTGACCAGGCGTGCATGTGTGCATGTGCCCATGTGTGCATGTGACCATGTATGCATGTGTGCATGTGTGCATGTGTACACGTGACCACGTGTGCATGTGTGCATGTGCCCATGTGTGCATGTGACCACGTGTGCATGTGTGCATGTGTCCATGTGTGCATGTGTCCACGTGTGCATGTGTCCACGTGTGCATGTGTGCATGTGTGCCTGTGTGCATGTGTGCATGCGTGCCTGTGTGCATGTGTCCACGTGTGCATGTCTGCATGTGTGCATGTGTGCCTGTGTCCATGTGTGCATGTGTGCATGTGTCCATATGTGCATGTGTGCATGTGTGTATAAGTGCATCACTGGTAACAATGTCTGGAGACTGTAAACTGTGTTTCCTGTCTTCCTCCCACAGGTTCTGGGGGTGCTCTGGTGACTTGCAGCAGGGAACCTGAATCCTGTGCTACGGCTACTGGTAATGATGATATTTGTGTAATGGTACAGGAAGGTGTGTTAGGGTCTGCCATTGGTCAGCCAATTGACAGTACACAGCTGTCAACCCCATCATTGTGCACAGTCATCCTGCCTGTACATCCTTTGTCATCATTGTCCTTAGGTGATGGACAGGATACAGTGGGCATAGACCAGGGTAATGTGGTACCTGTGGCACATGCATCCCCACACAGCAGCCATGGGCAGGGTCCTCCAATGGTACCACACAGACAGTTGCCCATGGGTTCTCGTGGGAGCATCCGTGGGCGTACTGCCTCTGGCTGATGTGCCCAAAGAGGTCTGTCAACCTCAGCTATGTTTCGGACTGTCATGCAGGCACAGTCACATATGGAAAGGTACACTAGACAGGGTCTGAGGGAGCTGAGAGCATGTCGCACAGCCATGACAGACAGTATGCGTGACATTGCGGATGCTATCCATAACTTCACCGATGTCATAGACAGACGTTGTGGGGACATATAACAGCAGTTCCACAACCAGATGTCCATGAGCCAGGGCAATGGTGGGTGTTTGCGGCATCGATGTGGCTGTATGCCGGCAGCAGCAGCAGCTGGCAGTCGGCGCGGATGACAACAGGCTCGCGCAAGCCCCCATAGTGCCAGCAGCAGCCCCAGCAATGCTGGGTCTGAGCTGTCATTGGAACACCCCAGGAGACCATGTGCACATGGCTCTGGACAGTCCCAACAGGGACTTGTGTCCAGTCAACACACTCCTGCTTCTGATGACAGTACCCAGTCTGGCTTAGTACTGGATACGGTTCGTAGCAGTCTGTGGCTGTCCACAAACCCCTGTATATGGCAGCCATGAGGTGGAACTGTGTGTGTGCATACACACATGCGAAATGTTAACACCTAGGGTGACCACATACACGCACAGACTGCACCAACACTGCCCCACCCTGTACTGCTGCCCCTCACCAACACACATACACACACATGTCAATTGGTAGTATCAGTGGCTGACTCAGGCATACCTAATCCACACCCTGTGCATATGATGACACTGTGCCACCTCCTGCAATCTCCAACATCATTGCAGGAACAGGTAAACACGTTGCTGATGCACAGGGTGACTACATAGAAGTGTATTAGTAGTATCATGTTGGTAACAGTACAGTGTGCTGATATGACTGTGTGTTTATCCCAGCATGCCTGCTGCAGTAACTGTATGAATGTCCTGAATTGTTATCTGCACCCATAGTACATACCAAAGTATAACAACTGCACATAATTGCATGCCGGTGGTAAGGTTGTCAACAGATAGCCACATACATGGGTAGCACAGGGGGAAAGCTAACGCAAGTAGTGATATGCAATGGTGGACATGTACAGTAATGGTGTCAAGTTGCCCACAACAACTATGCCATGTGGATGTTCGCGCATGTAGATATGTGTGCAGTACCAATGTAATCCAAATCACAAATAAGTATGACATAATATCAGTTCTACCATGGGCATCTGCGCTGCGTATTCCTGGGTACATGTTGATAGTGCCTACATATTTGCATTGTTACTTACTGTTATTGTTACCCCTTCTTTGTTGTATAATGCACTACTTCCAGCCCTGTTTACTGTAGCTTTGTTTGCATGCATGTTCGCTTGGGGTTCCCTGGAACACTGCTTACACCTGCAATGCAGAGTTACAGTGCTTCTGTAGACTTCTAGTGACATCTGCATAGCGTACGATACGTATGTCAACTTTACACATGACAGAACGTCACTGTCTGTCCTGTACGCATGTACATTGCCTGTGACACATTGCACACGTCTTACCTGGCATTTACCCACGTGTGCAGTCATATATGTCAGTGCTATGAAACAATAGCGGTACACCCACACATACACACCTTCAGTATGTTGTTCCCCATTGGCCCTATGTGTTGGTACTCACCATGGCAATCACACTACTAGGGTAGCATGTGCAAAGGTAACCTGTGAATCGCCTCTATGGTCCAGTTGTGGTTTATGTGAGTCATGTGTCAATGTCACAGCTGCCACATGTATGCAGTCAGGCATCACCCTTGGTCAGGAATGTACAACACATGTGTGGGATGCCACCACACAGCCAATCTGGGGACTGGTCTCTCTGAACCCAGTAATGCCATACCCTGTCAGGTGGCATGTCATATATACTACATCCTGGACAAACGTCAACCCCAATCCCTGCTGCTACTATTGATAATACCCCTGAAGATGTTCCTGATAGTTTTGACCAGGTCTTTACTGAGACATTTCAGGCCCAAGCTAGCCATCTACCTCCTAGCTCCCCTGGTCCTGAAAGTAGCACCCCTAGAAAACTACTTGCGTTCAGCTGTCAACCAGTCGCCACTTCACTTCTCCGTACCTTTATTGAAACAGCAAAATTCACTACACTTTCTGCTGATCAACTCCCTGCCGAATACCTATCAAAACCAGATGATGCTATTGCTTACCCCGTCTCAAAGGTAATCAAAGGAACCATGGTAGAATCTAACTTTCCCACCATCTGGAAAATGTCATATGTAATCCCACTTCACAAAGGAGGCAGCTCTACTGAATTCTCCAATTATAGGCCAATAGCTGTACTCTCTCCACTTGCAAAGATTATGGAAACTTTCGTCATAGACAATTCATGCACCACCTAATCCAAAATAGCATTATGGCAGACACTCAGCATGGCTTACGTCCTCATCACAGCACTACTTCAGGCCTCCTAGCCTTTACTAACACCATAAACCATACTTGCAACACTAATTATATATCCTCAGCCCTCTTTTTGGATCTTTCCAAGGCATACGATATGGTTGATCACCAACTTGTACTCCACACCCTGCAAAAACTGTCTAGATACTGGAGCCTTCCAATGGTTTCAATCCTACCTGCATGGTCGACAGCAGGCTGGCCTCTGGCAGAACAAACTCTCTAACCTTCTACCTAACACCCTCAGAGTACCACAAGGCTCTATACTAGGGCCCTTGCTGTTCTCCATATTCATTAACGACCTTTATACTGTCATCCCAAAAGTCAGCTGTGTCCAATATGCTGAAGACTCTACTCTGATGTGCTCAGCGACATCTACAGTAGAGTTATGGTCAGCTACCCAGACCACCTTTAATACAATAGAAAACTGGCTTTCTGAACATCATCTGATCCTAAATCCCAAATAAACTAAACTGCTGTTATTTCACCAACACATAGGTCTACCGCTTTCACCGTTACCATAACATCAACTGATGGCACAATAATCTCCCCTGACCCATCTCCGAAACTATTAGGTGTCATCATAGACAATAATCTCAAATGTGACCTACATGTTAACCAGATTATCAAAGCCATCAATAGAAAACTAGGGTCACTTTACAGAATTAAAGCCTTCCTAGCCCCTCCAGCTAAAGGTGCCATAGCTCGCTCACACCTTGTTTCAACCCTTCTGTATGCATCCCCTCTACTCTGGAATATGAACAAGACTGTCCTTAACAAACACTCAATTTGCTACAACCACATTGCCAGGTTTGCCACTGGGCTGCCTTTTAGGACACATCATTGCATCAATCTAAATCAGCTTGGTTGGCTTGCAATACCCAGTCTAATACAGTATAACCAACTGATTATGGCCTATAAAATCCTCTATAATCCAGACAATAATACTGCACTTCAAATATTATCACCCCCTATAACAATCCTAGACCGCTTCAATCCTCTAACAAATTACTACTTCAGACTAGCAAGTTTAATAACACAGCCGGTGATTCTCTCTTTGCAAACCTTGTAAGTAGATCCTGGAACTCACTTCCAGCTGATATTACCCTACTGTCCACCTTAGGCCAATTTAACAGTAGACTCAAACAACATTTGTCACTTAACTGGCTATGTCAATGTATCAAGCCTGGCTAACTCGAATGTGTAAAATCTGTGAACCACTTTACTGTGTAATTTTAATTTAATCCTGACTTGTGCTCAGGACTAACATTAACCTGTGGAACATGTTTGACTTGCTTACTTATGTAATCTCTGTAAATAATCTGTTTGTAATATGTAATGCTAGTATTATGTAATGCTGTATCTGTTACCTTTGTAGCTTGTCTCCACGGGCCTCCCCAGGGAATGGACATGCATCCTGTCGGACTATCCCAGTCAACAAATGTAGGATAAATAAATACATAAATAAAATATTTTACAGTGACTACAATACAAGTCAGACATTGACACGCACTGACAGCATGCTGAACACACTGGGGCATACGTGGGGACTCAGAATAGCAGACTGCCTGGGCATCACACACCTCCACAGCTGGCACACAGGCATATGTTCCGTCGGAACAGAGCACATGCCACACATGGCACTCACATCCCCTGTGTCACACTCTCACAGCCTGTAGGGCTACACAACACACCTGCTACAGATATGTCAGGTACCTGTCTTGTGTGCTGCACTGGGGTCCTGATCAACAGGCTGTATCTGGTGAAGGTCACAGTGATATGCCTCAGGGGCACTATGGTCCACCACAGCACACATGCATACAGGTCAGTCAGAGGCATGGACACATATGACTCACTTCTTGACCATGCCAGTATGGCTGCCTGAAACATACCTCCCTGGACTACATGATAGGGAACATAGAATGGATCTCTCAGCATGTGGCACAGGCCAGTATGAGCCTGATGTTGGTTGCCAACATACCCTCACCAGGTATTCTACCACTATATGTGGGAAGGGTGTTGTATGTCTACATTATGCTCAGTCTCCACTGTCATTCATAGGGTATCCACTGGCTGTCAACGTGTGCTTACATGCTAGGGAAGCCACAATGATGTGCAAGGGTCATTTTTCATGTGACACCCGTGGCCCGATGTATAATGGCAAAGCTCCTTGGTACACACATACTGCCTTATGCTGCAGGACATGGTTTACATAGCCACCTCCATGGGTATCACACAGGTTAGGACACTAACAGTGCTGCTACACAACAACAGCAGTGTACACTGGAAGATGCATGCACCAGACACTGCCCTCAGCACGGTGAACTGCAATGTCTGTGCAGTACCAGATTCATGATTCATGGCTCACAGGTGTTACCCATCACTGACAGGTTATGCCCCATACCATGCCTGTCGTCCCCTACACATGTAACACACATGGATATGGGGGTGGTATCCCAAGGTAACACAGATACACACACCTCCATGTTGTTGGCACAGCACAAACCATCAGGGCCTACTCATGTGCAGCTAACAGTGTGTCAGACTGCCATCTGGTTCATAGCCTGGCACACACAACCCTCCCATACACAGGAAGACCACCTGTCCTCCATAACAACACTGGCAATATGACAGTCTCAAGAACTGTGTTTATATGGCCGGACTGCATCCAGCCAAATATTGTGTGTGAGCATTACCATAGCTACAACACACTAGTTGAAGGGTTCACAGCATGTGGTCACTGAATTGCAGTGGAATGACATGTTACCATTAACACAACAGGTGGGAACATGCAGCACCTGTACATCGACTACATGTACACTATATGGCCCAGACCAGATGTGTATCCCCTGCTGTAGGTCTTTCACCATAGACACCCATACTGTATAGAGACATACCACGTACGGACCCTGCACAGTAAGACACAGTCATATTGGTATACATTGCAAATACCATTTATCCACTCGAGGCATGTGTCAGACATGGTAACTACTGCAGGTCACAGGTATTTATGTGTATGTGTCACACACATACATCATGTGTGCAATGCCATTGCTGGTTTAGGCATTGTTATGTACAAACACCCACACAGGGTCATACTGTGTGACACAACCACACGTGACAGTTGTGGGTCACCAAAACATACCTATCTCTAACAATGGTAATAGACACAGTAGCATAGCACACTATTGGCATTACTAGCCAACTAGCCCTGTTTGGCTGTGCTGATAGTGTGGTGACATCCCCTGTGTTTACTGGGGGAGTATGCAGCATCTGGTGTATTGTAGTATTTGCCAAAAGGATCTGTTCTCTCACACTTGCATTTACACACACCCTACTACCCCCCCACACACACACACTTGCCATTTGCAGGATTCATTCCCTTACCTAACTAAGTCATGACACGTGAGAGAGATGCATTAGCAAAGTGCACTATTCTGTTTACTAGATAGTTCCTTTTCTCTGGCTGTACTTATAGGGTGCTGACAACATCAGTATTTTGAAAGGGTAATGTGCATCATGTAGTGTGATCTCCTGATTGCCAGGACTAACATGCTTTTCATATGGAAATGCACATGCACAAACTCCCCCCACACACACACACACACACACACCATTTACAGGTTTCAAACTCCTACCTAATTACATTACGATACTCAGGAGAGATGCATTACTGGGAGGCTTCTCTTCTCCTGCTGTACTTATAGGGTGCTGACATCATCTGTGTTTAGAAAGGGGAGTGTGCATCCTGTAGTGTGTTCTCCCAGTTGCCAAAAGGGACATTTCCCTTACACAAATAATAACCCCCCCTCATCCAAACACACACACACTTGCTATTTGCAGGATTCAAACCACTACCTAACTATGTTATGACACTCGACACGGACACATCAGCAGAGCGCGCTATTTGCATTACTGGGAGGCTTTCCTTCTCCTGCTTTACTTATAGGGTGCTGACATCATCTGTGTTTAGAAAGGGGAGTGTGCATCCTGTATTGTGTTCTACCAGTTGATAAAAGGGACATTTCCCTCACACATATTTGCACACACACACTAACCCCTTGCATCCAAGCACACACTTGCCATTTATAGGATTCAAACCACTACCTAACTGTGTTATGAAACTCAAGACGGACACATTAGCAGAGCGCGCTATTCGCATTACTGGGAGGTGTCCCTTCTCCTGCTGTACGTATAGGGTGCTGACATCATCTGTGTTTAGAAAGGGGAGTGTGCATCCTGTAGTGTGTTCTCCCAGTTGCCAAAAGGGACACTTCCCTCACACACACTAACCACCCTCATCCAAGCACACACACTTGCAGGATTCAAACCACTACCTATCTATGCTATGACACTTGAGACGGACACATTAGCAGAGCGTGCGATTCGCATTACTGGGAAGCTTCCCTTCTCCTGCTGTACTTATAGGGTGCTGACATCATCTGTGTTTAGAAAGGGGAGTGTGCATCCTGTAGTGTGTTCTCCCAGTTGCCAAAAAGGGACACTTCCCTCTCACACACACAAACTCCACTCACCCACACACTGAGCATTTGCAGGATTTGAACCCCTACCTAACTATATTATGACACTTGAGGGAGATGCATTAGCAGAGTACACTGTAGTATTTCTAGGGTGCTGACATCTTTATTTCTACAGAGGTATGTAGATGTAGTACTACCTGTCAGGTGGGGGATAGGATATATATGCATTTGCAGCCACCTACGTCAGGGTCAGATATGCACATCGCACTGGCAGGTTATGTTCTATACCATGCTTTGGGACCACAGGACCTGTAACACTCAACACAACCAGTCCAAAACACCACACCCACATCCAGAACACACACTTAGCTTCCCTGGGAATAGTGCCAGGATATGCAGGTATTCACATACACCATTCCAGTTGTTAACATCAGGTACAGGCATATTGTGTGTGAGAACTACTCAGGCCTCTACCACTTTACCCTACAGCCACTACAATTTGTGGGTCCCTGTGCTATGGCAGAACCACACACCACAGCCACATGGGTGAATACATATTGCACCTGTCCATCTGCAACATGGGTACTCACTGTTCCACACCAGAGGTAGACCACCATTGTTGATATTTGACCATACCCACCTTTCCCTGGACATCCATATCTCATCTCCACCCCCAGGCAAGGTTGTTACTGCACACAAACTGTGTTTAGCACAAGCAGACTCTACACTTGTGTAGACTGGGGTGGATGACTTCAGAGGACCAATGCTGGAGGACTATACTGGCCACTCAGCATAATCCTTGACAATTGCATCCTATGAGCATGTGTACAGTTTGCATTGGTCATGCTATCCCACATATACTCATGACTGCTCCACAACAAGACACCTGTCAGCTGTACACCAGCCATATATGCGCCATTCAACAGACAGAGTGACCTAATACATTGCAGAGCTGTAGCCCACAGAGGGAGGACATCTGTGGACACTTCCAGCACGGCACTTCATTCACACATACTCATTACAACACAGTGTTGACAGTGGAATCATCCAGAGAATGCAGATTGGGCTCCCCTCCATCTGTTATTGACGGACACCTACTGTCAGAGATCCTCAGCAACCATCTCAGAGCACACACCGACAACATGGCTGTGGCTTAACACATTCAATCCCTGAGACCTCCACAGTGCCCCTGCTTGACAGAGGCACAGCTCACTAGCCTCACATGCTGCCTTCTGTGACCTACTTTACAGTGGCACAATAGCCTACTATCCTGAGGATGCAGATGCCAAGCACACTCTGGCTGAGCTGTCATTCCCTGGGGCAAGAAGCCTAGTATTGACCTCTACACCCATATGTTCAGTTGTCGGATGCACAATATTTGTTGTGCTGTTCTACTGTTTGCAGGTCTTTATTGCCATAGCATTCCCTGTTCCTATGACCAACTTGTGTATCTGTGGCAGATGTTTGCATATGACGGCGATCCACTATATCACTTATGTCTCTGTGGTCATTTACTGTGTTCACTGGGCTGATTGCTGTGTTGTGGTTGGTTCCTGGACTGACACGTACAAATACCAGATACGTGTGGCCAACTGCTAAACGGAGATATGGCCTAAGTGTGTGAGCATGCCCAGTTCAGCCTTTCCATGGCATGTTGTCTGACATATGCCTCATTTATCAGTGTGCGAGCATGCCCAGTGTGAGCTTTCCATATGTTGCACTCTGAAGTCCACCACATATTTGGGTGTGTGCGACCTTCAACAATATTGCACGTTTATGATTGTGTGTTGGGTGTCATGTTGTGTACTAACTGGCCAACTGCTTTGTGTCTGCCACAACAGGGATTATACTGTGCCTGCAGGAATTGCATGGGATACTTTGAAGACAGCTCTCAACATACTTTCATAATGACCTAACACTGTAGTACCGTATAGTGTACTGGTTCGGTACTTTCACTGTGGTGGACAGTATCCTGGGCTTTAGTCCTATGACTGCTTGACATCTTCATAGTGAGCACAACAGACTGTGTAGGGGCCAGTTGTGCACATATGACCATGTTGCAATATGTTCAGATATGGACTACCTACACCAGGCTCGTCCAACATTGCTAGTGTATTCCACAACATGGGTGGACATTGGCAAACACTAGCGATGTTCCGTAGGCCATTTCTGATGCTAGTCACAGGGTGTGTTTGTCCTTCGACACACATTGTAACTGTAGTTTGCCATTACATATGTCATGGTTGGTATACTGTGCCTCCGTCTACCTCTGACATAACAGTGATACCCAGGGTAGCCTACCATCTCCCATACACTCATCAGGATGCCTCTTGAGGGGTGTCGATATGTGGCTCTCTGGCTGACCTGTACCAGGAGTTTACTGAAGTGTGGGGGTGCCTTCTGTGTTATGGATCATTCTGTACAGCTTGTCCTATGTATGTCAGTGCTGGGGCTCAGGTCTCTCATGTGCATAGCTCACTGCCATTCAGATTGTACAAGGTGCAACATGTTCATTCATTCCAGGTTGGACATGGCTTCATACATCAGGCACAGCTTTCCTGTAGCTGGGAAGGATGGCGGTGTGTGGGGCTGAAGTTTGTTTACTCAGGCAACACATGCATCTGTTCATGCTCTTTGCTACCCCTGGTGGGGTACTGTTGTGGACTTTACAGTTGATGGAGGTGTCTGCTGCGGTATATCCCACAGAAGTTATTGAAGTCAGTTGTGATGCTGATGGAGGATGGCTGCAGAGCCACAGTGAGTTCCCCTTATCTACATCTGCCAGCCTTCATGTTTGGGTGGGTATACGGTACATGTTTCTGTGAACACTACAGCCACATGTTTGTCCAGTGCAGGATATTTATCACCTTTTGTACCCAGGTCTCACATTACATGTTAGGTACCTCATGGGTTAACACCTGTGTGGTAATTTGTGGCCACTTACTGTATATCCACAGTGGTTGTCTATACACAGTTCTGCCATTAGCTTGCTGACATGGCTATGGCTACAGTTGTCTGTTTGTGGTGGCCCTTTTGTGGGTTGCTTGTGTCAGCTGGGAGTCGGATATGGTGGGCTGTTTGTACTCCTCTGCATACATGCTCAGTCACAGTCCTTCCATGTTGGCCTATACCTATGGGACATGTATACAGAACGGGGGTGGGGGGGCAAGGCCAGGCCTTGTGGGATGCCACTCATATCCGCTTTGTAGTCTGACATGGATGCAGCATGTCTGACCATGTCAGTTCTGTCATTGGTCTGCTTTGCAACCCCTCTACTGACATAGGGGTGTATATTTAAGCTGGTGAACATATCCATACTGAACACGTATGGTATTGTCTAGAAGCATGTGCACGGTCCAGCTACGCTGTGTGGACAACATAGCCCTCATCAATGACCTTAATGACTGCTTCAAATGGGTCAGACATGTTTAGGGGCCGGTTATGCAGTTACAACAGCCACAGTGTGTAGGGTCCAGTATCAGTGGGTCCACATTAGCCTTCTGTCTGCGGTACATACTGATCATTTCCATAGCTGTGCAGAACAAGCTTGTCAGGATCCTGGGGTGGTAGTTTGGAGTATCCATTCAGGCAACACCTTTGTTGTGATGGACCACTGTTGTTGTACATTGCTCTTTGGGTACATATCTTGTGGTAAGGCTGACATTGGCCAGTAGTGTGATTTGGCATTCCATTATTCTTGGGGTCCATGTTGGCCTCAGCACAGGACACCATCACATACCTTTGCTGCTGTGTGTTTTGCTTTGCAGATGATGGCTGTTACCTCAGCATCTGCAATGTCAGGGGACCATCTGCTGGGATAGGTATTTTGCACTCGGAGGGGGGGGGGTGTTTGCACTGCACCTGACAAGTTGTATGTTAGCAATATGTGTGTGTGTTTGGTATGTTGTTTGTAATATCTGTGTGATTCGGAGCATATCTGTGGATGCCCAACATGGTTCCTTCCATCAGTTGGATAAGCCTTGTGATTATCCTTAGTGTCATGTACGTTTTGTATCTTCATAGGTTCATGGGTTCATAGTAGGCTAGACACCCTAGGCCATTAGTAAGCCTAGCTAGAGTGTGTGTGTGTCTTTCGCCACCCCTTGCTATGTTCAATTATGGCCATTTATGAGGTTCTTCACTGTGCCTCTGTCTGGTCGTGACACAGTGGAGACCCCCAGTATACATGTACGGTCATCCATCCACTTGGCAATATTCCTGTTGAGGGTTGTCAGTGAGGGGCTTTGCCTACCATGGATTGGGATCCTGTTTTTGGGTGTGGGGAGCCTCTGGGTTATGTATCTGTCCCTCCAGCACATCTTATTTCATTATGTGTTGAGGCTGACATCTGTGACTCTCACAGCTCCAATGGCTTTGATTTCCTGTGGTGTAGCATGTCCATTACTCCTGTGTTGGACATGGCCTGGTACAACAGACATACAATGCCTCTGTGTAGGCAGTGTGTGACTGCAGTCAGCTGGGGTGTCTACAGCCAGGCAGCGTATGACATATATTTCACACCCTTTATCCTGTTGGTGGGGTAACTCTGAGGTCTTCCGAGCCGCTGCAGGTGTCATGTACGGTACATCCCATATGAGTCATTGTACTAGATTATGGGTCTGATAAGGGAACAGTACAGTGGCACAGTGACCTCTGTTGATGTTGATGTGAATCCTTTCATGATACGGTGTCCAGTATCAACAGTCTTCATAGCCACATTGGCATTGTGGCTGTCACATGACAGGTTGTCGACCTGTGTCCCTAGGTCCCTGATTACTCCTTGCATACATAATGGTTTGACACCTATGTGGTACTTTGTGTGTACCTTGTCTGGTATTTGGTGGGACATTCATACTGTCCAGTGTCTTCGGATGTCTGGGTGAAGTTCTTGTGTGTGAGAGTGTGGTCTGTCGCATGCTACAGACTGTACAGCAGTTTTGACTACAGTTATGCACATGGGTAGTGTCCACTGCTTTGTGCATTATCAGTTACCTGGCAATATGGGTATCTGTGCTGCATATGGGTACTCCCCCTCCTTTGATGTCTTGGTGCAGGTGTTGGGGCCATAACACATGATTTGTGGTATAACCTAGTAGTGCTGGTGTGCTATCACTAGGCTTGCAGCAGGCTTCTGTCACTGGACAGACATCAATGTTCTCCATAATGGGAAGTGCCTCAGGGGCATGCATACTGCAGTTTACACATCTGGCATTGGTCAGCATTACCCTTATGTTTCCTACCACTTATGTTTTCTAGAGTGGTGGGTAGTCTTTTTGGCCTTGCCTACATACGGCTCTATGGAGGCGGCAAACGCCTTATCCAGTATCCAGACGCGCACGGGTAACAGCTGACAGCCATCCCTGTAACAGCAGCATGGCTTGTCATGCTTGACATCTCAAGCAGACACACATTAGACCCTCTTGGACTGACAGCTGTAACTGTGCCAGCTGTTAAACATGAGCATTCTGTGTTTGTACTGTGGCATAATTCTTGGTGAGGTTTGGATGCTGCACACAGCCAGTGTCATCCCACCCTGGGGTACATACTCGGAGGGACCATCCAGGTCTCATTTGATGTTGACCAGGGAGGTACATCTCAGGTAATTCACACCAGCATGGACATTGAGTGCATCATATTTCTGCTTGCTTTGGGGTGACCTGCGTACTTGTGTTGTGTGGCATTTTGTGGCAGCCTACAAGCAGCTTACTCTACCCTTTCCCTTGTTCAGTTTGGTGAGTGGGACAGCTGTGTGTCTGCCTATACAGACACCTATTACAACTGTATCAGGAATGTTGTTTCTCCTTCGGGCCTGTGACTGTTTGGCACACCAGCTTTAAGTACTATTCGTTGCATGTGCTATGTTTGAAGGTTGTGGTTGCTTGTGATCTACTTTGGAGGCTTCTGTCGGTGTGGTGTGTTTGTAATTAATGCCTCTGGGAATATTTGTCTGTGTTTATGTGTTTGGTTTACAGTTGTGGTAGGTCTATGTGGGACTGGGTTTGTGGTGTATGTATTTACCTTCTCCTCCTGACTAGTGTTGACAGTACTGAGTTGTTGGAGCTCAACCTCTGGTTTGGATACATGGATGCATCTATCACATATGTTTGTATTTATTGGGGGGTGTTGTGGTTGTCTGTGTACTTGGTACTGGTGTCACATTGCCTCTGGATTCACAGATTATACTTGTTGTGGCTGGACTTAGTGGATTGTATGTGTGGACATATGTTGTTGCCATACTACTGGTCAGTGATTACTTCCCTTTTTATGTTTGCTCTATCATGTGGTAACTTCCTCATTCTCTTGCATGGTTTGGTAATGGCTGGAGGCCAGCATGCCAGATGCCTGCGTGTATGGCATTGTGTGTTGTTGTTGTTATTTGTGATTGCATACTCCAAGCATTCCTGGCTGTGTTCATAGAATGCCTGTATAACATGTTATGTGGTGTGTCCCATATTCTGCACTTGCACAGGGCCTTTTGTGGATTCAACATCGGTTTTGATGGCTGCAACCTATACTTTACACATGTTTTTCACTGTGGTATTCTGGCCAGGGACTGGGGTCAGGGTGTGTATATCCAGTGTGATTACTCTATGGTCTGGTCTTACCAGTGAGGGGTACACTTCTCATCTTGCCATCCAGTACACATGTTGCTGATTATCACATCCAGTATGCTTACCCCTCTTGTGGGAGCAGTACATTGTTCCTGGGCATTTTGGTTTATGGAATCTTGGTAATTTACTCCTACTGTGTTGGTGCTAGTACAATGCTACCAGTGTATGTCTGGGTATTTTCAGTCAAGCAATATATTGTGGTTTGGGGGGCTTGATATATTCATGTATTCCAACATAGGCCAGGTGCTGTTCCTGGTATTAGGACAGTAGTCTGCAGCAGGCTATATACTGCGAGGCAGTTTTAGCCATTGGTATTTGACCATGGCTATTCCATGCTGCTTCTTGTTGTGGTACCAACATGGGGATGTGGTTATCCTTGCCATTTCTTGCTAGTCACCCTCCTTCTGTAGCTTGTTCCATGTTTTGTGGCTGTACAGCACAGTATGAGGTGTGACCTGGTAGTGTTAGGGTGCTGATGTGAGCCTTGCCCAGTTCTCTATTACAGGACTGGTATCTACATTCTCCTTACTGTGTGCGTTTACACTGCACACATCTTGCTGTTTATACATCTGTCATGGGGAAGTATTACATCTAGGTTCCTATCCCTTGTAGAACCTATGAAGGTGGGTTTGTGTTTTGAGACTTACCTATTCAGGGCATGCTGTGGGTACTGACAGCCTTTGCCGGTATCCATGGGGCATGGCATGATAGGTGCACGCCACCACTAGCAGGTGGTGCTTCATGTCAAGCTCCGCATATCTTCCCAGCCTGTAATACATTGGCTCTCCTTTGACTGACTGCATTACTTCAGCCAATTATTGTACTTGATCTTCTTGTCTTCATAGTGTGGCATCATGCTTGGTGAGGGTGAGATGTTAGGCAGGGTCTTCATGTTTGCATATACTAGATGGTGTTACATTGCTTAACACATGACAATCATGCCTCAGGTGGTGCTGCAGGGCTGCCTCTGTCAGATGCACATACTACACTCCTTGTACATGTTTGAGAGCAGGTTGTGTCATGTTAGGCATCCCTGTTACTATATGAGTGAGTCAGAGAGGGGTATCATTCCCAGGGTTCCTACTGAGCCAGTGTATGTGCTATGTGTTGCCTCTTTGCCAAGGCCAGGGCATACTGGGCACGCCTCCTTCTGCCTACTGGGGCAGGCTCAGGTTGTTCCTCCTCCGAGTTACACTCTGCTTGTGATGGCCTTGGCAATGGTGGGGGGCTGTTTGGCCCGGCCCTATTTTGGTCCTGCTGCAGCTGTTTTTGCAAGATCATATTATGTAGTATAGCACATACCATGACAATTTGGGTACATGTAGTTGGTGTGTACTGCGAGGCTCCACCAGATGTGTCCAGACACAGGAACCGTGACTTGAGCAGTCCAAACACACGCTCTATTACATTACGTGTTTGTGCGTGTGCCTCATTATGGCGTTCCTGTTCAGGTGTGTGTGCATTTTTGATGGGTGTCATCAGCCACGGCTCCAGTGCATAACCTGCATCCCCCACTAGGTGTCCATGTGAGATGTCCCCATTGGCAAATGTCTGGTACAGCTGCGTCAAATGCCAGATGTGGGAATCGTGATAACTCCCAGGGCAGCCAGCACACACATTTATTATTATGCCCTGGGCATCACACACAACCTGGCAGTTGATGGAGGGGGAAGCCCTTGCGGTTAATGTAGGCCCTACCCCACTCACCGGCCGGTGCTTTGATCCGTATGTGCGTGCAGTCTATTGCACCCATTACCTCAGGGTATTCCGCTATTTGCTGGGAGAGACGCATATTGCTGGCCAATACCTCACGGCCATTGGGGAAATATACATGATCACCGGCATGTGCTGACATGGCATCCAGGAACTGGTGTAGTACCCTGGAAGCTGATGCCTGTGATATCCCCATCATATCACCAGTTGGTCTCTGGACGGTAACTGTTGCTAGTATTCTTAGGCCAACACATACCTTGGTTTCCACTGGGATTGGTTCACCTCTGTTGGTTCTGTGTGTGAGTCGTGGCCTGCACAGCTCAACAATTTGCTGCAGGAGCTCTCTGTCCACTCTATAGCGCTCTACTATCTCCAGCTCATGTAACCCGTGGTAGGTGACCCTGGGCCTGTACACTCTTCTCCGTCTCCTCACTGTGGGTTGTCTGGCACCATCTGCATTGTCACCACCTTCAGCAAGTCGCCTATGTCTCATTATGACAGCTATGGCAGCCCCTAACATTTCTGCTCTGAGTGAAGCTTTTTCAGTTTTCACTTCTATTAGCTTACTCCTATCTTGCAGTGTCTATTGAGATACATCCTGCACTGCTGTTTGCAGAGTTTTAAGTGCTGGGCTGGGCTACTATTCTGCCTGTGTAATTGCCTTCTTCTAATTGCTTTCACCTGCTAGCTCCAGCAGTTATCCCTGCTAGCTTCCTATTAATTCTGTTGCTTCCTTTTTCTTCTCTGTTTCCTCAGGGGGGAGCAACGTGCATACCATCAGAAACACGCTCACAGTGGCTTACACGCGCGCACACGTGCTTACATGGTTCAGAATCTACTTATTCGGGTTAAAACGCGCGTACACCCGCGCAAACACTGTTACACGTCTGCCAACAGCCTCCAACATACTCAGCCTGCCCTACATGCTCGTACACCCTCGCAAAAAGTGTTAAACATCTCCCAACATGCTCCCACATGCTCAGACTGCCTTACACACATGTACACCCGCGCAAACAGTGTTAAACATCTCCCAACATGCTCCCACATGCTCAGACTGCCTTACACACGCACACACTATCCTACTCGTGCTTCATGGCATGCACACATGCGCATGCATGCCCAGCAAGAAACTTTGGTGTAAGTAACAGTGTACACTTTCCATTTCTTGAATTTCCATGACTTATCTAGTGGCACTCCTCTTTCCATGATCTGTGCCTGTCATCTGTCATGTTACACTGGCCTCCAATGAACTGCATTTCTTTCTACCATTCCCCCCTGTGATGTCACCTATCTCCTACTCTATTCCTCCCCCTTATGTATCTCTTACACTACTCAGACTGTGCTCATTTGCAATGTGACTGAGATTCAGTATCTGAACCCTCATTTACATGAGATTGCCTACTAATGCTTAGTTACATGTCTTAGACTCAGCTTCCCCCCTTAGCAACCACTACACCGTGGCCATGTTGGTTTTGGTCTGCTGGTCCCTGCATTGTCATTACATGTATTGCATGAAACCCACATTTGTGGGTTTATAACCTTCTTTTTTATGTTTTTATACAGTGCAGCCCGTTTGCGCGGGGCTGCGTTGGGTTTAAACATTTTAAAAAAAGTATATAATTTTATCATTTTGGCATCGGGTTGTATTGCCAATGGCCACATATTTGGCCATTGGCATGCTGCCTGAGTCATATGCAACCTTTTTTTGGAGCTGACATCGCTCCGTTGTGGAATTTGCAGAAATGTACTCAGTTGTCAACTGAGTATATTTCTGCAGCTAAAACGGCTCTTACACGGGCTGTTTTGGGCTTCCTGGATCGCTAATCAACCTCATTTGCATGCTATTCGGCTGCAAGTGAGGTGATTAGCTTATCCACGCCCACTCCGTCTAAGAGACGTTTTAGCTGGTCTCTTACACGGACTTTGGACTGTTCCTGGATCGCGAAGGCTGCATGGAGTCTTACACTACTCTTAGACTCCGTGCAAGCCTTCGTGAATCCTGCCCTAAATGTTTACGTGACCCAACTTTGTCTGATTACTTTTGATATTTTCCTTGTGAGGTATAATGCAGGCTATTCATACTGAGGCCTACTTGCTTCATTTTGGAATAATTCCCATGGGCTTCCTTTTTACTGTTGCACCCACTCTCTCTGTTGTGCTTTATGCCTTATGCACCCCACTCTTTCTCATGATGTATTCCTTCCCTATCTCTCTCTCCGACAGGTTGCATGGATAATGTATACGTAAAGTTGTGTTGGTGCTCTGTCTAAAATAGGTGGTCAAACAGAGATTCCACTCAAAGAGAAGCATATATCCCAGTGCTACACTATCTACAGCACAATTGTGTGCTTTGCTTCCTTGTTTACTTTGGGTTTACAGAAATTCCCCTGCATCAGGTGAGTTGTGCTGCATCCTGATCTGAATCAGAACTGCTCATCTCCTATTCAAAATTCTCACCCATGCCTGCTATTCTTATCTCACTTCAACATTGCCCAATCACAATGTACCAACAATACCTTTGAGACAATCACAATACTCCTACTCTATCCCGAGCCAGATCATGGTCAAATGGGGTTTTAGGCAGATTAATGGATGGGTACCCCCAGACACACACACACACACACACACACACACACACACACACACACACACACACACACACACACACACACACACACACACACACACACACACACACACACACACACACACACACAAGCCACCCTGACAGCAGCCACCCCCCCACACACAGCAGCCCCCACCCTAGCATCAGTCCCCCATGCAGTCTTTCTTTCTAGTGTCCCATTACTTGCATATTTCTCCCCAGTTACCATAAACACTGTTCAAACCTGTCAGTGTGCAGACTGTTTCTTCTTCTTTACTTCTACAAGGATTACAGATATTTGGATTTAATTTAAAAAATTTATTTCAAGTTTTACAGCACAAAGACCTTTATCCATTTGCTAAACACATCAATAGGGTCTCACAATGAAAACAGACTTGGCATGAACAGTAAACTTCTCTGTCCTTGAAACTCACATTCATTGAAATGGCATCAAAACCCACATTCAAAGAAAATGCATCTGGCTGATGGCATAATAAGTTTATCTTTTGGTTGTTTTCAAACCATAGGCTCCTTGCACACATTTTAGGTCCATGCATACATCTATGGGTTCTTTGAATCACTTTCCTGACAGTAGTAAATTATATTTCTTGTGTAATACAGCACTATTTGTTAGAGTTTGTTTCAAACTTGTAGTTTTTAACATTTTTCCAGCAAGAATTGGATCAAAACGCATGAACTAATAATTACAAAACTGCATATTTCAGAACATTTCAAGACAACTCAAACTTCTGTCATAATGATCCAACAGTATAGGTTCATAGGTAGGTACTAGGCTATCTGCCCGAAGGCATTTATAAGCCCAGCCAGAATATGTTGGCTTTCATCGCCCCTTTAGATTAGTTCCCTGTGCCTCTGTCCAGCAGAGCCATTGAAGTGATCCCCAGGGTAAACTTTCTGTTTCCCATCCACTCGTCGAGGTTTCTCTTGAAGAGTGTTAGTGAGGAGCTCTGCCTAATGTAGATTGGAATCTTATTCCAAAGCATGGGAAGTCTCTGAGACAGGAATCTATCCCTCTAGCACATCCCATTTATTGTTGTGGTGAGGTTTAGATCCCTAGAGCGTGTGGCTCTTGGGGATTTGTTTTTTTTTAGGTGGAGCATGTCCATCAATTCTGGGTTGGACATGGTCTTGTATGTCAGGCAGAGATCACCTCTGAGTAAGTGGTATGCAACTGAGTATATCTGGAGTTTCTTCAGTCGAGCTGCATAGGGCATCTGTTTGAGGCCAGTGATCCTCTTGGTGAGGTACTTCTGTGGTCTTTCCAGCTGTTGCAGGTGTCTTGTAAGGCACGTCACAAATGGGGCGTTGTACTCTATGATGTTCCAAAACGTACCAGTAGACCACAAACTGGAGAAAATACAAAAAACTAAGCAGTTGAGCACTCCCAAAAGCCGATTTATTCACCAACAATAACGTGAGCAAAGCACAAACTAAGCTTTTGGTGAGCTCAGTGTCTCACCTTCATCAGACAACATTTACAAGCCAACTAGCATATTTTATGTACTGAATTCTTAATTGATTAATTACATTCAGTTGTGCAAAGACCTATTCAATTAAATAAAAAAGTTTAATACAATTATCTTATTTTAAAAAACTAGGGACCATCCTATAATAACTAATTTAAACTTTTCAACAAACAGTGTTCTAGTTCATCAATGTTAAATAAACCTTTGTAAAAACCACTTATAAAAAATTCCTAAAAAACATATTATATTAAGAAAACTTTATATTTAGTGACCTTAAAAATTTATCTTACTCAGTTGTCCCACACTACTTTAAAATCTAAAACAACATTTACACATAGTATATTATGTTTGTAATATATGTGTATAACATATGTAAAATGGTAGAACTACAATAATTTCTCATCGTGTTCTATCAAGCAAGTATTTTAATTAAAAATCAAATAAATTACTTACAAATAACTTAAAAGTAAATAAGCCAATAAGCCTAAAAGTTGAATACCCTAGGCTTATTATACATTGTGTAAGCCTTATACCTACTTGCTACTAAAATGGTTTCACCTTCAAAAGAGCAAGTGACCCCTAAGACACTCATCTTTTATTAGATAACAATTTCAAAACAGGGGCAATAGAGACATACTCGTTTAAGCCTGGGTTAATATATGCCCATGTGCGTAACTGCCAGTAAAGTTCATTTACTTCTAAATAAACCTGCCAAGGACCACTTATATTGTCAACAAATGACTTTCCTAAAACTGTGAACTTGAAACAATGTCCCGGGCAGGCATTAATATGCCTGGCAAGGGCATTGTTAACGTCCTGTTTAGCTATAGCATAGGTGTGTTCATAAATGCGCTGTCTAAGTTTTCTTTTCGTTTTTCCGATATAAAATGCAATACATTTTTGGCATACAGCCACGTAAACAACACCAATAGACTCACAGCTAAATTTCCCCATTATTTTATATTCTGTATCTTTAATTCTAACCTTTAAGTCAGTAAGAATGTGCTTGCATTGATTGCAAGCACCACATTTCCTTGTTCCTATGGAACATTGAGTTGAAATCCTAGATTTTGACTCAAGCAAACCTTTTAGATTTTGCCCTCTTCTAAAGGTAATTTTTGGACATTCTCCTAACCTGTTGGTCAAGAATGTATCTTCAGTGATAAGTGCCCAACATTTGTTAAGCACCTTCCTGATTTCAAAATGATCTACTGAGTAGGTGCAAAAAAATCTCAGACTAGACCCAGATAGGTTAGTCTTTTCACAGCTCAATGTAGATGGAGAACCAATGTCAACTTCCAAAACATTATTTTCAATATACAGGAAAGGTTTATAAAAACCCACGCTTCTTTTAGTAATGACTTCTGTTTTAATATCCAGAAGTAACGAACCAGGGTAGCCTCTATTGCTAAACATATAACTCAAATGTTCACATTCCTGCAAAAAGTCTTCAAACTCAGAGATCATTCTAGCGGCTCTAACCATCTGGCCTTTAACTATGGCCTTCTTTTGATAACTAGGATGGGAGCTCGTAAAATGCAAAAACGCATTTGAGTAAGTAGGTTTTCGATATATCAAACTCTTATACTTAGAATTCACCACGTCTTTCTTAATGAGGATATCCAGAAAATTAATACTGGATTCCTGCAAATTGTATGTAAACTCTAAGAAAGACGTCTTTTTTGTAAGAGAGTCTAAAAATTTAGGTATTTCTAAAGGAGAAGCTTTCCATATAAAAAACATGTCATCCTGGTACCTAGTGTACCAGGTGACATTGGGCATAAAACAGGGGTCAGTGAATAGAAAATTCTTTTCCCAATAGGCTAATACTCCATTGGCGAAACTCCCGCCACAAGGCAATCCCATCGCTACTCCTGATTTCTGAAGGTAGATACTATCATTAAAGGACATAAAGTTGTTACTTAGAACTATTTCTAAAAGTGTCTCAACCACATAAATCACATTGTCATCCACTTTTCTTTCAAATAGAAATTTGCGTATCCATTGGATACCCAACATTTGTGGTATGACTGTATATAAGTCCTTAATATCAACCGTCAAAAACCAGGAGTCTGCTTGAAAAGGAATCTTGCTCATTTCTTGGAGAAAGCTCCAAGAATCCTTACAAATTTGAGGTTCTTGAGAAATTAAAGGTCTTAAGATGCTGTCTATATATTTGGCACAAGCTACAGTAATGGAACCACGCCCATCTACTATAGGACGAAAGGGTGGATGCTCCAAAGACTTATGAGTTTTTGGAATGCCAAACAAAACTGGCAACCTAGGAGCTAAAACATTCAAGTAATGATACAAGTCGAGGTCAATACAATTCTCCAAAAACAGGTCCTCTATCAAACCCCTTATTTTTGCATAGGCTATGTTAACCTCATTAATACTGATGGTTTGATATCTGTCAGTTTCAAGCAGTAAGCTCATGTTTTGGACATACACACAGTTATCCATAAAGACTAGCCCACCCCCCTTATCCGGCTTCATAACCCTAATATTACAGTTTTTCAACAATACCAGAAATTGATTTTCCTCTCTTGTAGTGTTATAATGTCATTTATAGGAGGGATGGCTAACCTTAAGGGCTCTCAAGTCATATTCACACATTTTTTCAAAAAGACGGAGTGTGTCATACAATGGGGGGTTATATACACTAGGGACTCTAAGCGTACCTGAAGAAAAAGTTCCGTCACCCATCAGGATTTTTAAATTGAGTTTTCTCACAAATAATTTGAGATCAATCAGTGTTTTAACCAAATCAAACGGCTTATCAGGTACAAAGGATAACCCCCTAGAAAAAAACTCCACCATGTCAGAGTCAATATTAAAAGAAGTGTAATTATAGATTTTAAAGTCCCCTTTTGAATCCGTGAGGATCACTAGATCGGAAAACCGATTAATCATCTCCTGCGTTGACCTCTCCAATTCTTGTAACTGTTCTGGTTGTTCCTGTTCTGTCCATTCACTTGTTTGTTTTTTCTGTTGTTGTTGCCCTTGGGAAAACCCTGCTGGTAGTTAACATTGTCACAGCTATTGACAACGTCCTCCTCAAACTCATCTCTGCTGTCTTTATCCATCCGTTTAGTACTAGTAATGGCAGATTTACTAGTATTGCTAAGAAGTCGCTCACTGCGACGAAGAGGAGGCAACTCTTCATTTTCGTGATGTTCCTGTGCTACATCATCCTGACCACGAGCTACATGGTGTTTATCAGATTGATTTACTCTGTCCAAACTTGTACTTTCCAGCTTGTTAGACAAGAGTGGTGGTCGAGGGTAAGCTTTTTGGAGACGATATTCATTAATATCTCTGTAGATTTTCTTCCTTTTATTACTGGTAAGTTTGTTAATAGTAGCATCAATGCTACTAAAAATACGCAAAAATTCATACTTGTACCTAAAAAACTCCGAATCGGTTTTAATAGCTTGCTCCAAGTTCGCAAGTTCAGCCATAAGAGAGTCAACATCTTTTTGGTACTGTGTAATCATAACATTCATGTATTCAAAGCCTTGCTGATCAAACAAGGCTAACAAATACCTATGGAATTGTGAACCCTCAATTAGGCCAACCGGAAAACGCCACTGATGTAAACCTTTTGGAACAAGCTTCTTAGTTACACATTCTTTCAAGTAAGAGATTTCAAGCTGCAGTTTCCTGCACTTGAACAATTTAGAATCAAACATGTTAATAGTGTGGGACAAGTCACTTACATTTTCTTGACTGTTAGAAGTTCTTTCTTCCATGTCCTCATCTCTAAAAAAATCCGTATGGCTGAGGAATCTATTAATAGAAGGGCTTGCCACATCGTTAACAGCAGGGCAGTTATTTCTTTCCTGTTCGCTGTTCCTTATAGTATTTCTGCTAATTTGCCCTGGTGGAATATCCATACAGTCCGATCTCTGTGAAGAACCAGACACAGTAACCGGCACAGCACCGGAAGCACTTGTACCACTAAGCCGCAATGCCTCCGGATTATTAAAGGAAACCGGAGAGTTAGAATGAACACTTACAGCTGGCTGCATTAAAACTTCAGTATTCTTCGGCTCGCTGACGCTGGTTGCTTGCAATGCGTCCACTTTTTGTGTCAACTTGTCCACACGCTCCATGACAAGTTGAAGCAAGAGAGTCAAGTTACCTTCAGCGTTCGCTTCATTCAGGAAACTCTCTCCTGCTGAAGAATTACAGGGTGCATCCTCCTTTTGAGAAAATAAAGATCCTTGGGTAGACATGCCCAAACTGCTCAGGGTAAACCAAGACCGACAAACTGTTCCAAAACGTACCAGTAGACCACAAACTGGAGAAAATACAAAAAACTAAGCAGTTGAGCACTCCCAAAAGCCGATTTATTCACCAACAATAACGTGAGCAAAGCACAAACTAAGCTTTCGGTGAGCTCAGTGTCTCACCTTCATCAGACAACATTTACAAGCCAACTAGCATATTTTATGTACTGAATTCTTAATTGATTAATTACATTCAGTTGTGCAAAGACCTATTCAATTATATAAAAAAAGTTTAATACAATCATCTTGTTTTAAAAAACTAAGGACCATCCTATATTAACTAATTTAAACATTTCAACAAACAGTGTTCTAGTTCATCAATGTTAAATAAACACTTGTAAAAACCACTTATAAAAAATTCTTAAAAAACATATATATTATATTAAGAAAACTTTATATTTAGTGACCTTAAAAATTTCTGGTATTGTTGAAAAACTGTAATATTAAGGTTATGAAGCTGGATAAGGGGGGTGGGCTAGTCTTTATGGATAACTGTGTGTATGTCCAAAACATGAGCTTACTGCTTGAAACTAACAGATATCAAACCGTCAGTATTAATGAGGTTAACATAGCCTATGCAAAAATAAGGAGTTTGATAGAGGACCTATTTTTGGAGAATTGTATTGACCTCGACTTGTATCATTACTTGAATGTTTTAGCTCCTAGGTTGCCAGTTTTGTTTGGCATTCCAAAAACTCATAAGTCTTTGGAGCATCCACCCTTTCGTCCTATAGTAGATGGGCGTGGTTCCATTACTGTAGCTTGTGCCAAATATATAGACAGCATCTTAAGACCTTTAATTTCTCAAGAACCTCAAATTTGTAAGGATTCTTGGAGCTTTCTCCAAGAAATGAGCAAGATTCCTTTTCAAGCAGACTCCTGGTTTTTGACGGTTGATATTAAGGACTTATATACAGTCATACCACAAATGTTGGGTATCCAATGGATACGCGAATTTCTATTTGAAAGAAAAGTGGATGACAATGTGATTTATGTGGTTGAGACACTTTTAGAAATAGTTCTAAGTAACAACTTTATGTCCTTTAATGATAGTATCTACCTTCAGAAATCAGGAGTAGCGATGGGATCGCCTTGTGGCGGGAGTTTCGCCAATGGAGTATTAGCCTATTGGGAAAAGAATTTTCTATTCACTGACCCCTGTTTTATGTCCAATGTTACCTGGTACACTAGGTACCAGGATGACGTGTTTTTTATATGGAAAGCTTCTCCTTTAGAAATACCTAAATTTTTAGACTCTCTTACAAAAAAGACATCTTTCTTAGAGTTTACATACAATTTGCAGGAATCCCGTATTAATTTTCTGGATATCCTCATTAAGAAAGACGTGGTGAATTCTAAGTATAAGAGTTTGATATATCGAAAACCTACTTACTCAAATGCGTTTTTGCATTTTACGAGCTCCCATCCTAGTTATCAAAAGAAGGCCATAGTTAAAGGCCAGATGGTTAGAGCCGCTAGAATGATCTCTGAGTTTGAAGACTTTTTGCAGGAATGTGAACATTTGAGTTATATGTTTAGCAATAGAGGCTACCCTGGTTCGTTACTTCTGGATATTAAAACAGAAGCCATTACTAAAAGAAGCGTGGGTTTTTATAAACCTTTCCTGTATATTGAAAATAATGTTTTGGAAGTTGACATTGGTTCTCCATCTACATTGAGCTGTGAAAAGACTAACCTATCTGGGTCTAGTCTGAGATTTTTTTGCACCTACTCAGTAGATCATTTTGAAATCAGGAAGGTGCTTAACAAATGTTGGGCACTTATCACTGAAGATACATTCTTGACCAACAGGTTAGGAGAATGTCCAAAAATTACCTTTAGAAGAGGGCAAAATCTAAAAGGTTTGCTTGAGTCAAAATCTAGGATTTCAACTCAATGTTCCGTAGGAACAAGGAAATGTGGTGCTTGCTATCAATGCAAGCACATTCTTACTGACTTAAAGGTTAGAATTAGAGATACAGAATATAAAATAATGGGGAAATTTAGCTGTGAGTCTATTGGTGTTGTTTACGTGGCTGTATGCCAAAAATGTACTGCATTTTATATCGGAAAAACGAAAAGAAAACTTAGACAGCGCATTTATGAACACACCTATGCTATAGCTAAACAGGACGTTAACAATGCCCTTGCCAGGCATATTAATGCCTGCCCGGGACATTGTTTCAAGTTCACAGTTTTAGGAAAGTCATTTGTTGACAATATAAGTGGTCCTTGGCAGGTTTATTTAGAAGTAAATGAACTTTACTGGCAGTTACGCACATGGGCATATATTAACCCAGGCTTAAACGAGTATGTCTCTATTGCCCCTGTTTTGAAATTGTTATCTAATAAAAGATGAGTGTCTTAGGGGTCACTTGCTCTTCTGAAGGTGAAACCATTTTAGTAGCAAGTAGGTATAAGGCTTACACAATGTATAATAAGCCTAGAGTATTCAACTCTTAGGCTTATTAGCTTATTTACTTTTAAGTTATCTGTAAGTAATTTATTTGATTTTTAATTAAAATATTTGCTTGATAGAACATGATGAGAAATTATTGTAGTTCTACCATTTTACATATGTTATACACATATATCACAAACATAATATATTATGTGTAAATGTTGTTTTAGAATTTAAAGTAGTGTGGGACAACTGAGTAAGATAAATTTTTAAGGTCACTAAATATAAAGTTTTCTTAATATAATATATATGTTTTTTAAGAATTTTTTATAAGTGGTTTTTACAAGTGTTTATTTAACATTGATGAACTAGAACACTGTTTGTTGAAATGTTTAAATTAGTTAATATAGGATGGTCCTTAGTTTTTTAAAACAAGATGATTGTATTAAACTTTTTTTATATAATTGAATAGGTCTTTGCACAACTGAATGTAATTAATCAATTAAGAATTCAGTACATAAAATATGCTAGTTGGCTTGTAAATGTTGTCTGATGAAGGTGAGACACTGAGCTCACCGAAAGCTTAGTTTGTGCTTTGCTCACGTTATTGTTGGTGAATAAATCGGCTTTTGGGAGTGCTCAACTGCTTAGTTTTTTGTATGTACTCTATGATGTGTCTGATCAGTGATGAGTAGATGGGCACAATGACCTCTTTTGATCTGGATGCGAACCTTTTTGTGATTATGTGGGCCACACAGAAGGATTTTTTAACCACTTTGGCAATGTGATTATCAAAGGAGAGATTACTATCTACTTGGGTCCCCAGATCCCTTATTACGTCTTCCATTTGTAGGGGACTACCACCTATGTGGTAGTTTGTTTTTTCCAAAGGGGATGACTATGCACTTTTTGGCATTTAGCTTGAGGCCATGATTTTGACACCAGGTATCAATCTCAGTGAGATCTTTTTGGAGGATGTCTGTGTCAGCAGGAGAGTCAATTATAGCCCCTAGTTTGCAGTTGTCTGCGAACTTGGTCAGCCTTAGTTCTCCTGTGCTTGCCTGTACCTCTGAGAAGTATATGCCGAACAGGAGGGGTCCTAGGACTGAGCCCTGGGAAATGCCACTTGTAACTGGTTTAGAGTCGGACCTAGCTCCCGCAACTCTCACCATGTGGGTTCTGTCCATGAGCCAGTTGGCAAACCATCTTGTGACGTAGGAGTTTATGTTCAGGCTGGTGAGCGTGTCTATAATACCAGAATGGGGAAAGGTGTCAAAGGCCTTTGCGAGGTCTAGGTAGGCTGCATGTACCACCTTTCCCTTGTCTATAGCCTTGGTAATTGTCTCAAATAAGTCCTCCAGGTTTTGGAGGCATGACCTGCCCTTAACAAAGCAGAACTGGGTAGGGTCCAGTGTTTGGATGTTCCCAATGTCTCTGTTAATGAGATCCATGATGATGCACTCCATAGCCTTGTAGACCAAGCTAGTCAGGCTTATAGGGTGATAGTTCCCAGGGTCTTTTGTGGCTCCACCTTTGTGGAGTGGAATAACCATTGCTGTGTGCCACTCTATGGCTATGTAACCTGTGGAGAGGCTGAGTTTGAACAGTGTGTTTAGGTGAGGGGTTAATTCATCTTTGAGCTCATGTAGGATGCAGCCTGGGACACCATCCAATCCCATTGATGCTGTGTTTTCGGCTTTGGAGAAGGCTGTTTTAACCTGAGTGTCTGTGATTTCAGGGGGCTCTGCATTCTTCTGGTAGGGTTATGGGCCCTTTTGGGGGTGAGAGGGGCATGAAATTTTCACTGAACTTGTCTTCCATGATGTTGGCGATATCGGTCGGTTCAGTGTATTTCATGCCATTCTGCACTAACTCCGAGCAGATCTGAGCATTTCCGAGCAGCTCTGAGCATTATCAGTGTATCAGTATCAGTCAATATGCATATATTCAAGAGAAGTAAAAGACACCTGAATAACTCCACATCAAAGAGATGTATAACTAATGAAAAGGTTGATGTTGGCAAAAAACTTTATATTTTAGTGTTTTATCTACAGTAGCTGCTACCCTTGAAGAATAAACTATCTAGGTCACATTACAAAAAAAAAATGGTAAGCTGGTAATATTGCAATAAGGAATGGATGCTACAACAAAATTGCCAAATTCACCACAGGGGCATCCTACCATAGTCACCACTGTCTCTCACTTGCTGAACTGGGCTGGCTTGAACTCCCTCACCTCCTTCAATGGTACCAACTCTCACTCACCCACAAACTAGTAAACCATCCACTAAATGTCCCATCCCTCCAGAATCTACTCCAACCCTATCGCACCACCAGACCACTAAGATCCAACAACAAAATTCACTTGCAGATCACTAAAGCCAATAACTCTGCTGGTGAAGCACTATTCTCTTGTACCATAGCCAAATTATGGAACTCCCTTCCACCCACAATTACCTCCGTACCATTATGCGCCCACTTCAAAACTTTACTAAAAGCGCACCTAAAAACATGCTGACTATGCCCTTGCAACTCCCACTCTAATATCACCCGCCCCATCCAACCACTACCTTTCTTTCCACTCCACTAACTACCTTGATTATAGCAAGCTCAGATGCTCATAAGCCTAGTACTTACACAGCAAGAACTTCTTATTTTAACATTTGTTAATGTCTGTTATGTACTTCACAGATAAAGATTCTAGTTGTCTACTGATGTACTATGTTCTTCATCTGTAAATATGTTGTAAGTAATTGCTATGTAAATCGTTAATCGCTATGTAATCGAATGTAGCAACTGTCTGTTTATTTTAACTGTGGAGCTTTTCTCCCCGGGCCTCCACTGAAAATGGACCTACATCCAGTCGGACACTCCCGGTCAATAAATATAAATAAATAAATAAATAAATGACAAACTGACAATAGGTTCATAATTATAGGCATTTCATCCAAAGGAGAACACACTCAGGAGTGCAGCAGCCCCATCTCTCTTTACAGTGTAATAGAGTATCAGCTATCCATCTGCATGGTGTTGGAGTAGAGCCCACAGCCTTCTGCATCAAGAGTAACTATGCTACATGTTGTGTTACAAACACTATGCTGCTTGCAGTACTAACACTGTTTTTAAATTCTGTAGCATGAACAGTGATGACAATTTGCTAAACAAAATAGTGGCACATTGAAAATGTACTTAGCATGAGCAGCATTACACTTCCCTTCTCATGAACCTCCCAATTCCTTGAAAATGCACTGGAGCTGATATTTTTTGAGTTGTCTGGTAGTTGGTCTAGTCGCAGCACATATAATAAAGATGTTGGGTGAGATAGGGGAGAAATGGCTCCTGAGGTTACTCACAGACATGCGGAAAGAAAGGCATATCCCAGATAACTGGAGCATAAGCATACTCATGGCAGTGTACAAGAACAAAGGGGACATCCACAACTGTGGGCAGTACAGAGGGATCAGACTCCTATCACATTGCATGACATTTCTGGAGAGGGTGATTGATAAATGGATATGCAAAGTAGTAGAATGTTAGATGGGAGATGAGCAGTTCTGATTCAGATCAGGATGCAACACAACTGATCTGATGTTTGCAGTGAGACAGATAGTTGAGAAAAAGCTAAAGATGAGTAAAGAGTCCAACTGTGCATTCCTAGACTTGGAGAAAGCATATGACAACATCTCAAGAAACCAGATTTGGGCAGTACTGCAGTGGTTCGAGGTCCTAGAAGCACTGGTAGAATTAGTGCAGGCTATATAAAAGGACCCATTGACTCAAGTATGAACAGTTTTCGGCCTCAAACAGGGGTTCCCAGTGGGAGTATGTGTACACCAGGGTGCAGCTCTGAGATCACTGCTGTTCATACTGGTGATGAACTACATCAGCAAACAGGTTAGAGGGAACAGATCAACAAAGTTACTGTATGCAGATGATGTACCATTACATGCAGACCGAGCAATAACTTCAACAAAGGATAGGGGGAATGGAATGCAAAACTGAAGGCACATGGGATGAAAGTAAGCACAGATCAGACAATAGTAATGGCAGCAAATTGGGAAAATCAGAAGAAGCTGAGAAGTGAGATAGAAGGAAAGATAATGAAACAGGTAAATGGCTTCAAGTATCTGGGAGGGGTGGTTGACGAGAAGGGAAGTCTGAATGAAGAGGTCAAAGCTAGAATCACAGGGGCTGTAGCCAACTGGCATAGAGTCTCAGGTGAAATCTATGACAGAAGATGCCAAAGAAACTGAAAAGTAAGGCGTACAAGACAGTGGTGTGACAAGAAACTTGGCCAGTAAAGGCAGAGCAGATGAAGAAGCTAGAGGTGATGGAAATGAAGTGCTTGAGAAGGGCGGTAGGATGCGCACTTTGGGACAGATGTAGAAATGAGGACAAAAGAGCAGAATCCAAAGTAGCTCCAATTGCATAAAAGATCAAAGACAAGAGATTACAGTGGTTCAGACATGTGCAGAAAAGCAGATGACAATCTGGTGAAGAAGACCTGGGACAGACAAGAAGAAGGTAAGAGGAAACGAGGACGTCCAGCAAAGAGGTGGATGGATTGTGTGAAAGAAGATCTGTGACAATCAGGCATGAGCATTGAAGAAGGCAAGAATGTGGCACTGAATCGAGAGAGAGAGCGATGGTGACAGTTAACACGATACCCCGAACCCATGTAGAAAATGGGAAAAAAGGGTGCTGCTGATGATGATGATGGCAGTTGGTGTAGAAGATTCAGGATTTTGCTTCCTGTATCCAAGGTACAGGGTCTGAGCCTTAGCAAATTAAGTAACCTGTCATCCCTACACACATACCTGTCTTCTGCTTAAATTCCATGTGGAAATGAAGTAGCAGGGATGAAGAAGGCCAGGTATGTGTGTTGACAATAAATTTGCATTGCACACCCAGATGCAGAAAGCATTCTTAAAGAAGATGTGGAATTTATTTTTTTAATTAAGAAGTAAATGTTGTGGCAACTCCCACCCCCAGCCAGTGGGCCCTAGGTGACTGCCTAGGTGACCTAGTGCTAGATCCGACTCTGCATCTATCTATACCATAGAAAATCACATCCTACCAGATTTACATAGTCAAAGTCCATCTTCTCGTCACTACTTCTTACTGTAACATTGTACGATCAAACTCATTGTAATTCTAACTCAATTGTAACTTCATAGTCAGAATATCTCTGAAAAATTCCATTATAACTAACCAGCCAAACTACCATAGGTTCATAGGTTCATAGGTTCATACTAGGCTATCTGCCCGAGGGCATTTACAAGCCTAGCCCATAGTTTTGTGGCTTACGCCACCCCTTTAGTATGGGGAACTATACCCATTATTTTGCTGTGCCTCTGTCGAGCAGTGACACCGAGGTAATCCCTGGGGTATATCTGCGATCTCCCATCCATTGGTCAAGATTTCTCTTGAACAAGGCCAGCGAGGTGCTCTGCCTCACATATACCGGGATTTTGTTCCACAGCATAGGGAGTCTTTGGGTGATGAATCTATCCCTCCAGCACGTCCTATTAATAGCCGTGTCAAGGTTTAAGTCTCCCACCCTTGTGGCTCTGACGGATCTAGATTTTTTGAGGTGAAGCATATTCATCAAATCTGGGTTTGACATGGCCTTGTATGTTAGGCAAAGGTCACCTCTGAGCAGGCGGTAAGTGACTGAATAGAGTTGGAGTTCTTTCAGTCGGGCAGCATAGGACAGATGTTTGAGACCCTTTATCCTTTTGGTGAGGAACTTTTGTGGCCTCTCAAGCTGCTGCAAGTGTCGGGTCAGATACATTCCGAATGGGGCATTGTACTCAATCATTGGTCTGATGAGTGATGAGTATAGGAGACTATGACCTCCCTTGATCTAGATGAGAATCCCTTCATGATAAGGTGGGCAATGTAGAAGGTCTTCCTAACTACTTTGGCTACATGGGTGTCGAATGATAGACTACTATCAACTTGGGTCCCCAGGTCCCTGATAACTTCTTCTGTGCTCAGTGGATTGCCACCTATTTGGTAGCTAGGGGTAACCTTGTTTTTCCCGAAGGGTATGACTATGCATTTTTGGCATTTAACTTTAGGCCATGGCTCTGGCACCAGTTATCCATTTCTGTGAGACCCTTCTGAAGGATATCTGTGTCAGATGTGTTTTCTACTATGGCGCCCAGTTTGCAGTCATCTGCAAACTTTGTCAGCCATAACCCTCCTGTGTTTGCTTGTACTGGAAAAGTAGATGCCAAACAAGAGTGGGCCCAGGACTGAGCCCTGTGGTACACCACTTGTGACAGGCTTTGAGTCTGACATGGCGCCAGCAACTCTGACCCTGTGTGTTCTGTCACTCAGCCAGTTTGCAACCCATCTTGTGATGTATGGGTTAGCATTTAAGCTGATGAGTTTTTCAATGATACCCGAGTGGGGTATTGTATCGAAGGCCTTCGCCAGATCGAGGTAGGCTGTATGGACTGCCTTTCCTCATCAATGGCTTTGGTGACTGTTTCAAAAAGTCAACCAAGTTTAGAAGGCATAATCTGCCTTTGACAAAGCCAAACTGGGATGGATCCAAAGTCTGCAAATTCCCTATGTCTTTATTTATGAGGTCCATTATGATCCTCTCCATGGCTTTGCAGATGAGGCTTGTCAAGCTAATGGGCCGGTAATTTCCAGGGTCGGTGGAGGCACCGCCTTTGTGAAGTGGGACCACAGTTGCAGTGCGCCACTCCTGGAGTGCGTATCCAGAGGTAAGACTATGATTAAACAGCTGTCCTAGCTGTGGGTTTAATTCCTCATTGAGTTCGTGGAGCACACAGCCAGGGACACCATCAGGTCCCATGGATGCTGTGTTTTGCTTTGGAGAGAGCAGTTCTCACTTGGGCGTTGGAGATGTTTGGGGGCTGCAATCGCTTGGTATAGATATCTCTCCTTTTGGGGGGGAGGGGGGGGAGAAGTTTGCACTGAACCTGTCAGCCAGTATGTTGGCAATGTCTGTAGGATCAGTAATCTTCACATAATTTTGAACTAGTTCTGAACATATCTGGGAGTTTCCTCCCAGGTTTCTAACATAGCTAAAGAAGGCCTTATGATTGTCTTTTGAGTCTTTAGCTATTTTTCTCTCAAAATTTGCTTTGGATGATTTTATGAGAGCTCTTAGTTTTTTACTTATAGTGATCAAGGGTGTCTTACCTTTTAAGGATTTTGATCTATCTTGTAGTAGCTTCCTCCTTTTGTTGTAGAGTTTGTTTATGGCTGGGGTCCACCAGACTAGACGCTTGCCTTTGGTACAAAGAGTCTTTGTTTTGCTTGGGATTGCCTTATCCATGCAGTCCTGCAGGTGCTGGTAGAAGGCATTTGTAAGTGATTCAGCGGCTTGAGTACTGTTTTCCGCTGGCTCGGGGGCCTTAAAGGAGACCACACTAGTCTTTAGAAGTGTGAAGTCGGCTTTCGAGAAGTTCTTTACTGTGGTCTTTTTTATTTCAGGTGGGGGTGGGATGAGGACCTCCAGCGAGATTAGTTTGTGATCTGATCTCACCAGTGAGGGGTATACTTCCGGTGTTGAACATTGTGCTTCCATGTTCGTGATGATGAGATCAAGTATGTTTTCTCCTCTTGGCCTACCACTCTCTATAGAACCAAGTATAAACCCTTGTAAAAAAAGAAAAACAAAAAAAAATAATTACTATGTAAACCTTTAGAACTGTTCCCAGAGCAATCCAATAACTTTTTAGTTTACCACCAATAAACTCCTACAGCCATACAGAACAACCCAACCTAGCGCTATGTCAAATGATATTGACAGCACCATAGAAATTCTTTCAGCTTCAACCTCATCACTGTAGCAACTGCCTTAAATAAATGCATAGGTTCTCAACCCTGCTATGGCCAGCCTCAAAATCTACCTCAAACCATTTCACTAATAACCATTCGTACTGAATCTATCAAAAGATTTGTCCAGAAAGTGAAGATGAGGCTTCTAGCAGCTGATCACATTCTGGTGGAATGGATTGAACTAGCGGCTGTAACCTCAACATTCCATCCTCATAAAGTGACCCATTACTGAGTCATATGTCCCTGCAATATGAAAATAATCATACCTACTACGAGTACTTAAAGGAGAAACTCTACTGAACTAGGTGACTACATAGATTTTGGGAATAGAATGAGTCAGCAGATTTTTTAAATTCCTTACAGAGTACTCTGTCAGAAATAATGGATGAGCCAATGGCCATAACAAAGAAAATTATTCTTTTGATCTGGGACATAGGATACGAATTACCTAGACATACAAAGCCCTTGTTAAGTTTAATTCTGTTGGCTGCCAAAAAGCAATTACTAGAAAATGGAAATCAAAATCTAAACCATCTGTAGCTGAAGTATTAAACATTGTAAAATAGATAAAAAAAGTGGAAGGCAGATCTTATGAAAAGAGAAGGAGCAAATTACATAAAAATGGAAATTGTGGGAGCAGTACATCCAGAATAATGTTCAGGAGGAGGAGCGAGGTTTAAGGGGAAGAAAGAATTCAGCAAAATCTGTGTAATGCTGGACTGTGATGATACACATGCAATGTATAATGTATGTATATGCAAAAATGTAAATACGGTCTGTTTTCTTTCTTTCTTTTTTTTTTTGATTTCTCCAAGTCCTTTGGATTTCTAATACCATAACGGGAATGGACCCCATTTTCTAAGTCAAAGTATGGTTAAATTTCATGAAATTAGTATTGTTTCAATTTTTGATATTAGCCAAAAGTGATCTTTGCAGCACCCGCAATGTGCTCAGTAATGACTCCTTCTGCAATTCATACAGAGTTACATGTATCATAACGGGAGCGCTACAAAATCCTGAAAGTCCAAAATCCTGAAGACCAAAATCCTGAAAGTTCAAAATCCTGAAAACACACAGGATACCAACACTTGCTATATTCCAGCAAAAGTACTTACAGAACAAATAAAACACAAACCATATTGCTCTTCTCCAAGTATAAGCAGGGGGCAAGCACTGCTGCACCACCCACACCCCCTGCTACTTAAATATACCAACTCCAAGATTGCACTTAGTGTAATGAAGTGCAATCTTGGAGTTGCTATATTTAAGTAGCAGGGGGTGTGCGGGGCGCTGCCCCCCCACATGGGGGGTGCAGGGGGATTGCCCCACCTGCGTATAGTTGAAGGGTAATATGTTTCTGTATGTACTTGTGCTGGAATATAGTAAATGTTGGTATCCTGTGTGCTTTCAGGATTTTGGGTTTTCAGGATTTTGGTCTTTTAGGATTCTGTAGCGCTCACACCGTAACATATCCAAGTACGACTGTAAATTCTTTTTTATAAGTCATGTTTCTCCTAATAGTACTGGAACTGTCTGGGTATCCTTCTTCCACATTGCCCTTGTTTATGCTTGCAAATCCTGGTATTTTATGACTTTGTCTGTCTGTAAATAAGACAATGTAGTCACTGGGTGTAGTAATTTCAATGATCAATGCTAGGTTTGTCTTCTTTTCATAGACTACTACATCTGTTTTTCTCACATCTATTTTTTGAACTGTTGGTAATGGGTGAACCCATGTCATATAAACTTCATCATTCTCTCTGATACTTTGCCGCTCATGTTTTCAGTGTTTTTCAGCTACTTCAATATTTTAATGTTTGCGCAATCCCCAATGCAGCAGTCTTGCCACATTATTATGCCTTCATGTATGCAGTCCTTCTGCCATTAGTATAGCACGACCAGCAACAAGATGTATGCCTTTTTCCAATTCTAATTTACAAAACCTACATTTCCTCCCACATGTTTAATGGACTTTATAAGCCAACGTGTATGTAGTCCACTATCTTGGGCTGCTAATATTAACCTTACGTCTTTTGGCTTAAATTCACCTCTACTTAACCATTCCTGCATTTGATTCTGATCAACATGAGGTTGTTACAAGAGTTTTCTGTACTTGCAACAATATTTATACATTTCCTCATTTCTTGCCTTCTCATCTGATCCCTCTCCTTGTATTCTTTTTTTTTTGTTTGTTTTTTGGCATATTCAGTTGCTGCCTGATTTTTATTTACATCTGATTTGATTTCCATTCCCACTTGATGACAATATGTTTCTGCTAAACTAAGCAGGGAAATCATTTTATATGTATTGTCCTCATGTTTTAAAACATTCACTACATTTGGGTCTTGTGAGGTCAGCAGATATGTATGCAGTCCTATAATTCCAGATCTATATATGCAATCAACTATGAGGAGGCCCATACTGCCTTCAGAATGGGGAATATATAGGTCCGGATTCACGATGGCTTGCATGGAGTCTACCAGTAGAGTAAGACTCCATGCAGCCATCATGTCCAACGAGCGATCCACGAACAGCCTGTAGGGGCGTGTAAGACAGCTCCTAACACGTCTCCTACATGGAGAGGGCTGTGATATGCAAATTACCTCACTTGCAGCTGAAAGGCATGCAAATGAGGTAAAGTTGCGATCCAGGAAGCAGAAACCTGTCTGAGTAGGAGATGTGTTAGCTGCAGAAATGTACTCAGTTGACAACTGAGTACTGTTCTGCAAATAGCACAATGGAGCCTTGTCAGCTCCAAATAAAGGTTGCATATGGTTGAGGAAGCATGACAATGGCCAAATATATGGCCATTGGAAAGTTTCCCTGATGCAAATTTAAAATAAAAATATTTTTTTTTGCCGATTTCCGATGTTTAAGCGTAGTGCAGCGCAGCGCAAATGGGGTACACTATAAAAATCATAAAATAAGGCAATAAAAGCCACAAACATGGATTTTATGAAAATTGTCAAATTACAATGTAAGGAAATAGCAGGTTGAAGACAACATGGCCACCGAGCAGGGGTTGCTAAGGGGAGAAGCCCAGTCTAAGACATGTAACCAAGCATTAGTAGGAAATCCTATGTAAATGAGTGTTAGGATAGTGAATCACCCTTTTACATAGCAAATGAGCACTGTCAGTAGAGTGTAGGAGTAGGATATGGGGAGGAACAGAGTAGGAGATAGGTGACATCACAAGGGGGGTATGTACAAAAGTAGTGAAGCTCATTGGAGGACGGTGGCATGTGTTAGGTGTCAGGTAGACATCATGGAAAGATGTGTGTTAATAGATAGGCCAGGGAAAGCCAAGAAATAGAAGGTGTATACTGTGGATAACACCAAAGTTTCTTGCTGAGTGGGTATGTGCGCGTGTGCACGCCTGTAAACTCGAGTAAGACAGAGTGCGCAGGTGGAAGCATGAGTGTGCGTGTTTAAGCTGGAGTAAGCATGTATAAGGCTGTTTAAAGACCTGTAAGCTTGTTTGCACATGTTTTAACCCGAATAAGCAAGTTGTAGTCTGTCTAAGCATGTGTGCATGCGTGTGAGCTGCTGTGCGTGTGTTTGCACTTGTATGCGCATCACTCCCCCTGAGGAAACAGAAAGAAAAAGGGAGCACAACAAATAGCAGGAAGCTACCAGGTAATACTAGTAGAGCTAGCAGGTGAAAACAAATCAGGCAATTACACAGGCAGAACACTAGCCCAGCCCAGCACTTAAAACTCTGCAAACAACAGTGCAGTGTGTTTCTCTCAAGAAACACTTCAACACTGGAGTAAGCTACTAGAAGTGAAAACTGAAAAAGCTTCACTCAGACAAAAAATGCTAGGGGCTGCCATTGCTGTTATAAGACAGCATATGCAACATGCTGAGGGTGGTGCCAATGCAAATGCTGCCAGACAACCCACAGTGAGGAGACAGAGAAGAGTGTACAGGCCCAGAGTCACCTACCAGTAGTTACATGAGCTGGAGATAGTGGAGCGCTATAGAGTGGACAGAGACCTCCTGCAGCAAATTGTTGAGCTGTGCAGTCCACGCCTCACACACAGAAACAACAGAGGGGAACCCATCCCAGTGGAAACCAAGGTATGTGTTGGCGTAAGAATACTAGCAGCAGGTACCTTTCAGAGACCAACTGGTGATATGATGGGGATATCACAGGCATCAGCATCCAGGGTACTGCACCAGTTCCTGGATGCCATGTCAGCACATGTCGATGATCATGCATATTTCCCCAATTCCCATGAGGTATTGGCCAGCAATATGCATCTCTTCCAGCAAATAGCAGAATACTCTGAGGTAGTGGGTGCAATAGACTGCACGCATATACTCTTCAAAGCACCAGCCGGTGAGCAGGGTAGGACCTACATTAACCACAAGGGCTTCCTCTCCATCAACTGCCAGGTCATGTGTGATGCCCAGGGCATAATAATGAATGTGTGTGCTGGCTGCCCTGGAAGCTACCATGATTCCCATATTTGGCATCTGACACAGCTGTACCAGACATTAGCCAATGGGGACATCCCACATGGTCACTTAGTGGGGGATGCTGGCTACGCACTGGAGCCATGGCTGACACCCATCAGAAATGCACACACACCTGAACAAGAATGCCATAATGAGGCACACGCACAAACATGAAATGTAATCGAACTTGTGTTTGGGTTGCTCAAGTCACGGTTCCGGTGCCTGGACACATCTGGTGGAGCCTTGCAATACTCACCAACTACATGTACCCAAATTGTCATGGTATGTGCTATGCTACATAATATGATCCTGCAAAAACAGCTGCAGCAGGACCAGCATAGGCCTGGGCCAAACAGCCCCCCACCAGTGCCAAGGCCATCACAGGCAGAGCGTGACTTGGAGGAGGAACAACCTGAGCCTGCCCCAGTAGGCAGAACGAGGTGTGCCCAGTATGCCTTGGCCTTGGCAAAGAGGCAACGCATAGCACATACACTGGCTCAGTAGGAACCCTGGAAATGATACCTCTCTCTGACTTGCACATATAGTAAAAGGGATGCCTAACTTGACACTACCTGCTTTCAAACATGTATAGGGAGTGTGGTATGTGCATCCGACATAGGCAGCCCTGCAGCACCACCTGAGGCATGATTGCCATGTGTTAAGCAATGTAAGGTAGTGCTAAACAGCATTTACCATCATGTAATATATGCAAACTTGATGACCGTCAGTAGCATCCTACCCTCACCAAACATGAGGCCACAATATGAAGACAAGATGATCAATTACAACAATTGGCTTAAGTATTGCTGTCAGTGAAAAAGGATTCAATGCCTGTCAGCCTGGGATGACATGCTTGACAAGACATGATGCTTTGCTAGGGATGGATTTCACCTATCACCTGTGGCCTATTGGATATTGCCAAAGGCTCTTGTCACCCCGTAGTGCCTTTTTAGGTAAGGCTCAAAACACAAACCCACTTCCATAGGTATCACAAGGGATAAGAAAATATAAGTAATGCTACTCAACGCCATAAGTCTAAACTGCAAGATGCATGCACTTCAAACTCTCCTCAGCATGGAGAATGTTGATATCTGTGCAGTAACAGAAACCTGGTTCAAGGTTCCCAAGAGCACCCTAGCATTCACAGGTACACCTCCTCATACCATACTTTACAGCTACAAAACATGGAACAAACTACAAAAGGAGGGTGAGTATCAATATTTGTCAAAGATACCCACACCCCCAGGTTGTGGCACAGCATGAAACATCAGAGACTACCCATGTGTAACTAACAGTGGGTAAAACCACCTTCCAGTTCATAGCCTGCTACAGACCACCCCCCTAAACCCAGGAACCACACTTGGCCGACTGGAGAACACATAAAAATATGAAGGTCTCCCCAAACACCATTATATTGGGCGGCTTCAACTACCCAAACATACACTGGGAGCATTACCCTAGCTCCAACACCCTAGCCCAAAGGTTCCCAGAATTTATAAACCAAAATGCTATGGAACAACTTGATACCACTCCCACAAGAGGGGAAAACATACTGGACCTGATCATCACCAACATGGGGATTCTATGCCCAAGACCAAAAGTGTATCCCTCACTGGTAAGATCACACCAGACAGTAATCTCACTGGATATTCACATCCCCACCCCAGACCATGGCCAGAAAACCACAGTGAAAAATTTTCACTAAAGCATATGTCACACTCCTCACAAATGAGGTGGAATCCTTCACAGCCCCTGTGTCTGTGGAAAATATGGGCCAGACCTCATAACCCTTTATAAATGCATTCTATGAACACCTTCAGGAATGCATGGATCATGCAATCCCAAACAAGACCCAATCCTCCAAAGGCAGGCATCCTGTTTGGTGGACCCCAGCCATAAACAAACCATACAATTCAAGGAGGAAGCTACTATATGATAGATCCAAATCACAAAAAGGGAAGGCATCTCTGATCAGTATTATTGAAAAACAACATCTACACATAAAATTGTCTAAGACCATCTGTGAGATAAAAAATGTAAAGGACACCAAGGATAATCACAAGGCGTTCTTTACTTATTGTAGGAACCTGTGTGGGAATCCCCAGATATGATCAGAATTAGTCCCAAATGGCAAACAATACACCAAACCCACAGACATTGCCAACATCCAAGCTGACAGTTTCAGTGCAAACTCCCCCCTCCCCACCAAAAGGGCAAATATCTATCCCAGCAGAGTGCTGGCCCCCTGACATCTCAGATGCTCAGATAACAGCCAGCCTCTCCAATGCAAAACACACAGCATCAATGGGACCAGACGGTGTCCTGGGCTGTGTCCAACATGAACCCCAGGAAGAATTGAACACACACATAAAATCACTGTTCAATCTCAGCCTTAACCCAATGTATGTATCCAAAGAGCAGTGTACAGCAACAGTGGACCCTCTCCACAAAGGTGGTGCCTTAACGGATACTGCAAACAATCACCCCAGAAGCCTGACTAGTTGGTCTGCAAAGCTATGGAAAGGATCCTCATGGACCTCAGAAATAAACATATTGGGGACACAGACACTGGATCCTACCCATTTTGGTTTTGTTAAGGGCAGATCCTGCCTCTTAAACCTGGTTGAGTCATTTGAAACAGTCACCAAGGCCATTGACGAGGGGATGGTGGTCCACACAGCCTACCTGGACCTTGCAAAAGCCTTCCTTACTGTACCCCACTTGGTCATCATAGATAAGATCACCAGCTGCGATAGAAACCCCTATGCCACTAGATGGGTTGCAAACTGGCTCAAGGACAGAGCCTACATGGTCTGAAATGCTGGAGCCATGTCAGACCACAAACCAGCTACAAGTGGCATCCCACAAGGCTCAGTCCTGGAACCTCCCTTGTTTGGTATATATTTCTCAGAGGTGCAGGCCAACACAGAAGGACTGTTGGTGAACAAGTTTGTAAATGACTGCAAACTAGGTGCCATAATCAACCCTTCAGCTGACACAAGCATCCTAAAAAAGGGCCTCATAGAAACGGACAACTGGTGCCAGAGCCATGTCCTCAAGCTAAATGCAAAACAGTGTATAGTCCTCCCATTTGTCAAAAACGAAGTGACCACAAATTACTACATATGTGGTAACCCATTAAGTATGGAAGAAGTGATAAGGGACCTGGGGACATAAGTCGATAGCAATGTCACATTCGACAACCATGTGGTCAAAGTGTTCAGAGAAACATTTCATATAGCCCACCTAATCATGAAGGTATTCACATCTACATCAGGGGAGGTCATTGTGCCTCTTAACTCATCCGTCATCAGGCCCATAATTGAGTACAATGCCCCTTGTGGGATGTACCTTCTCATACATCTGCAGCAGCTGGAAAGACCAGAAAAGTACCTCACCAGGAGGATCAAAGGGCTCAAACACATGCCATTCACTTCTCGGTTAAAGAAATTGCAGCTCCACTCAGTGGCATACTGCCTGCCCAAAGGCGATCTGTGCCTGATGTATAAAGGCATGTCCAACCTGGAATCAATGGACCTTGGAAAATCAGAATCCCATCAAGCTACGTGCTCAAGAGACCTGAACCTCAGGACTGAAATAAATAGGACATGCTGGAGTGACAGATTCATAACCCAGAGGCTCCCCCTACTGTTTAGTAAATTCCCACTCCAGGTTAGCCAGAGTCCCTCATTGACTCTCTTCAAGAGGAATCCTGATGAGTGGATGGGAGATTGTAGGTTTACCCTGGGTATCACTTCTATGCCACTGTTAGCCAGAGGCACAGTATACTAACCTTGAAAAATGTCATGGTAAACTCCACTTACAATGTGTGTTGAAAGCCAAACACACTCTGGCTAGGATTATAAATGCCCTAGGGCAGATAGCCTAGTATGAACCTATGAACAGAATCACACACACCAAGTAGTCCAACTATGGTCAATGTGGAGTAATGTTTGGAAATGTCCTCCCAAGTTGGTGAATACAGAGCAATGTCGGACAAGCCTGGTTTAAGTAGGCCATAGCTGATCAAAATGCAACATGCTCATAGTTGTCCAACTGACCCTTAACTAGTCTGGTCTGCTCAGTATGAGCATTTACAGCAGTGATGGGACTGACACCCATGATACTGTGCACCACAGTGAAAGTACTGAACCACTACACCATGACAGTATTGCAGTGTTCAGCCAGTATGAGAGAATGTTGCCAAGTCTTTGCAAACTATCCCATGGAAACCCTGCAGGCACAGCATAATCCCAGTTGAGTTATGACAGAAAGGAGTCTGGCAGTAAGAACACAAGATAACTTCCAACACACACAGTATTAATGTCAATATTGGTCATGTTCACACACAACCACAAATGTAGTGGACTTCAGATCACAACATACGGAAAAGTTACACTGGGCATGCTCACAAACTTGGATAAATGAGACATGTCAGGCAGCAAACTATGGAAAGCCTGAACTGGGCATGCTCACACACTTAGGCCATGTCTGAGTATAGCAGTCAGTCACACATATCTGGCAGTTGTATGTGTTAAGCCAGAAACCTCCCACGATCCAGCAATCCACCCTGTGCACACAGTTAAATGACAACAGACACATATATTAACATACTGGAACCCTGTCATGATAAAACATGTTATGCAGAAATGTGCAAACGCTCTGTGTGTGTGTGTGGGGGCAGGGTTGTGTGTATGTATGCAATTCTCTGTGAAAGGAATGGCCTTTTTGAAGACTGGGATAACACACTAAAAGTTGTAATTCTTCTTTGGAAACAGTGATGATGTCAGCACACTATAAATACAGCAGGAGAAGCGAAATCATCCAGAAATGCAAATAGTGCACTGTGGTAATGCATTTCTCTTAAGTATCATAACATACTTAGGTAGGGGTTTGAGTCCTGCAATCCCTGTGTGTGTGTGTATGCGATTCTCTGTGAACGGGATGGCCTTTTTGAAGACTGGGATAACACACTAAAAGATGTCATTCTTCTTTGGAAAGACAGATGATGTCAGCACCCTATAAATACAGCAGGAGAAGGAAATCATCCAGTAATGCGAATAGCACACTGTGCTAATCTGTCTTTCTTCAATGTCATAACATACTTCAGTAGGGGTTTGAATCCTGCAACGTGTGTGTGTGTATACAATTCTCTGTGAAAGGAATACCCTTTTTGAAGACTGGGATAACACACTAAATGATGTAATTCTTCTTTGGAAACACTGATGATGTCAGCACCCTATAAATACAGCAGGAGAAGTGAAATCATCCACTAATGCGAATAGTGTGCTCCGCTAATGCATCTCTCTTAAGTTCCATAATCTAGTTAGGTAGGGGTTTCAATCCTACAGATGCCATATGTGCATTTGTCACACAGTTTGTGAATGTGTTTTGCTTTTATTATTGTACGACATATTATTATTACAGTAATTGCCATGCACACATCAGGTATGTGTTTGCCACATACAGATATGTACTTGTGACCTTTAATAGTTGCTATGTGTGAATCCTGCCCCATATGAATACAGTTGTTACCTTTGCCGCCATGTGCCACAGCTTACCAGACCTTAGGTCATACATGTATGTTGTTGACAATGCAGGCTACTGCAGTGATCTGTGTCCTAGGCCAACTATGTGACACACACCCATGAAAGCTTTGACAGATTAATGTGGGTGATGGCTCATGTCCGGAGTATATGTCAGACATGTTAAAACACAGCAAAGTCTGTGAGTGATGGCCATCCAGTGTAGGTGTATGGCAGCTGTTGCCGATATGCATACAAACACCTTCTTGCTTAGGTGATAAACCGAGGGACTGCAGAATACCTTTAGAAATGTGAATATCACAGGATAGACAAGATAACACCTGTCCACATGTATACACCATTACCCATTCTACATGATGGGTGCTACCACCTACATGGTACTGTTGGAATACTATGTTAACTACATGCCGATGACAATGCCACAGTTGTGTTACAGCAATATAGCATGGCTTGGACAACAGGTATCTGTCCATATGATACCCTTGTGGTGGTTAGGTGTGTCATGTGTAGAATGCATTGTAGGCCACTGTATGTATTTGCAGTCATGGATGGACATATCTGTAGTGTGTTGGTATGTACGTGAGACTTCTATATGTCAAAGGGTATTGTGCCCAGGGATGTGTGGGGCTCAGTAACAATGGCTACTGGTATAGTGTAGTACTGCATGGATATCACGGACACCAGGTTCCTACGTCTGTGTATCAGTTGAGGAGACACCTGTAATGACCACTGAATTTCAGGCTATGTAAGCTGTGTATGCTACCAGAATACAGACCACTGACATGTGGAAACCGTATCACCCACAGCATACTGTCAAATCATGTCATGTTCCATGCTGACCATGTTAACAACTGTACACCTGCAAATTGGTGATGCAAACATCACACATGTACTGTCCACACCCCAACACATCCAGGCACAGGTACACACAACAGCCATGTGGCACATGTGCAGACAGTAGACTTTGGGAATTAACACTCGTGCATACAGAACTTCAATGACAAACATAGTTAATGCATCATGCATGCTCGAATATACCCACAACAGTATCATTACACTGTACTGTTAACAACATGATAATACTACTACAGTGCTATGTAGTCACCCTGTGCATCAGTACCATGGTATCCTGTTCCAGCATCAATGTTACAGATGGCAGGAGGTGGCACAGTTTCATCATATGCACAGGGTGTGTACTTGGTTTGCCAGAGTCTGCCATTGACACATCCAATCGACATGTATGTGCGTGTGTGTTAGTGAGGGACAACAGTACAAGATGGGGCAATGTTGCTGCAATGTGTGCGTGTATGTGTTAGCCCTAGGTGTTAGCATTATGTGTATGTGTATGCATGCACACAGTTCCACCATGTGGCTGCTATATATGGGTGTTTGTGGACAGCTACAGACTGCACCTGCCAGGTCATACAGATCACTGTCTCTGGCCACGGACATGGTACCTGTGCCTGGCAGTGGTGCTACTGACAGTATCAGGTACTACGCCAGACTAGGTACTGTCATAAGAAGCAGGGTTGTTGACTGGACACATGTCCCTGCTGGGACTGTCCAGAGCCACGTGCACGTGGTCTTCTAGGATGGTCTAATGACAGCACAGCTGGTACTGGCACTATGGGAGCAGCTGCGGGTTCGTTGTTGTTGTCTGCAATGACTGCCAGCTGATAATGTTGCTGGCATACGTCCACGTCGACGCCTCAGCCTTCCTGCAGTGTCCTGGCTCCTGGACATGTAGTTGTGGAACAGATCTAATGTGTCACCCCAACGTCTATCAATGACCTCGCTGATGTTACAGATGGCAGACGCAACGTCACGCATAGTGTCATTCATAGCGGTGCGATGTGCTCTAAGCTCCCTCAGACCCTGTCTGGTGTACCGTTCCATATGTGCCTGCGCCTGCATTACAGACCAGAACATAGCTGAGGTTGATAGACCTCTGTGGGCATGTCTGACAGGGGCAGTAAGACCACGGATGCTCCCATGAGAACCACTGGACATCTGCTTGTGTGGTACCATGTCAGGAATCTGGCCATGGCTGCTGTGAGGGGATGCATGTGCCAATGATACCACACTACCCTGGTCAATGCCCACTGTATGCTGTCCCTCAGCTAAGGACATTGGTGACAATGGATGTATCGGCAGGATAACTGTGCGCATTGATGGGGTTGACTACTGTGTAGTGTCAATTGGATGACCAATGACAGACCCTGTCACACCTCCCTGTGCCATTACGCATGCATCATCAGTAGCACTATCCCCAGCAGTGGCTTCAGGTTCCCTGCTGCACTCCACTAGAGCAACATCAGAACCTGTGAGAGGAAGATAGGAAACACAGTTTACTAATGTGTACACGATATTAGCACACAGGCACGCATACACACAGGTGCACATGCACACAGGCGCACAAGCGCACATGCACACATGCACACATGCACACAGGCACACATGTGCACAGGCGCACATGCACACAGGCACACAAGTGCACAGGCACACAGGCACACTCTTCAGTACAGCAGATACAAACACAGACACACCTGCAATCCGACACATACACAATACTGTTTTAGGGTGGGTGACCGTTTCACAAGGAAATACATCACTGCACATGTGTCAGCATGCAGATTAAGTGTTGCACAGGAACATGCAGTGCAAGTGTAGACAGCCCTTGTTAATAACAGTATACGTGTACTTGATGCTTGTGTGTAGTTGTTCAGCGATTGTCTCCACCCTGGGACACAATGTGTACAAGGACATAACAATGTTGTGCAAGTGTTACAAGCTGTGGGTAGATTTGCACACACACACACACACACATGCACGCACACACAAAACACATGACGGTGCTACGCAATAACGGCTATGTGTACTTTTGTGGTCAGTGAAACTGGATGTGGTGTAATAATGTGAGCCATGATCAACATGCTTCTTGTGGTCAGTCAACAATAATAATGTGTGCCAGTCAGGCAGCTAGCATGATGTACCTGAAGTGCAGTAACACATCCACAATTACACAGCCACTTGTCACATGGGAGTGTAAGGTGGCCAGTAGTGAGCATTGCCTAACATGAATGTATTATTTGTTCAAGACTGTTGTACAAAGACATGATAGGCCTCTACCCCTCAGGTATATTATGTCTGCTGCTTAGATAAGTGGGATGCTGAAGGCTGGCCATACAGCAGATGTCATAATTGGACATGTGTAGCAGGCTAAGGTGTAGTGTGTATGCCAAACATGTGTGTGTTGTGTACATGTGTATCAGGTATGCCTATACAATGTCCAGTACTGTGTTGCCACACATGTGTGTCATGCTCTGTGTATTGCATGTGAGTGAGGCAGCTACTGAGAATAATGGGATATGCATAGTCTCACAGCAAACATGCACAGCATGCATTATGTGTAGGTGTGTTACATGTGCACACACTACACCTCCATATGACATGCACATGTCATTAGCAATAGTATTGTTATTACACACTCACCAGCATGGATTGGCTGCCTTGATGTCACTCCAGAGGGGCCTGAAAACATATGAGAGTGATTACCAGTGGCCACAACTGTGCCTTTGATACTGTGAGTATGATAAAGTACAGTAGTACAACAGGTGGCTTTCACAGGTGTACAGATTATGCTCAGAATATCAATCTTGCAGAAGAATGGACAGGTTAACAGCTACACAAACAGTACACATCACACACACGCATAGACTACCAGTACAGAGAACAGTCAACTACAGATATGGCATGTTACTTGCACATTCCATTTCAACATGCTGGGTGGCTCTGGCCTCCATGATGACACATGTTTGTGGATGTTCTTGTTGTTGGCCTGGAGCCACAACACTTAGGAGTTAATCTTCCACACTGGTGAGGGGGGGTGGATAGGTACCCCACCACCTGTGGCAAGCTGTTGTCTGTGGATATCAGACGCATGCTGCTGGACATGTCTAATTAAATCACTGCAGTGATGGCGTACCTGCTCATATGTCTGGTCATGCATGCCTATGTCATTTACCCGACGTACAAGTTCTTGCCACAGTGCAGCCCTCTCATGCTGGTTCTGGTTGGACCTGGAAAACAGCACATAGTAATTCTGCACCAGGCTCTGGTGTATCTTGTGATCCTCTGCTGCTGTATAAGGTGGGTTTCTCTGATGCATCATCACCCTGGAAGGAAGGAAAAGAAAAATATGTGAGCAAGTCATGTGGCACACTTAATATTCAAATATACTGATATCACTTCACTGCCATATATAGCATCTGTCTGTCTATCAGGAGATACACATGTTCGATACTACATATCAGTGCTCAGCCCACAACTGTCTGACAGTGCGTGCCACACTCCATACAACAAACTAGTATACACCAGCACTCGGCACACTCTTTGGGATACAATGCACAACCTCACACTGGGGTATGTATCAAGCTAATGGATAATGAATATTGTTATACCATGCAATGAATGCAATACACATGTACAGTTTCAATGGTAATCCACCCTAGTCTTTGATGCCATACCCCACCTGACATATGTGCACAGTTGTTACTATAGCCAGCATGTTGCTGTCACAGAGTATACATGCTGCCACGTACACACACATACCCTGTAACACACATGTGATTGCGGCCATGGTACAGGCATCATTACACACACATACAACACACAAATGTAGGATGACACAGATGAGCATTAACTGTGCACCTTATAGTACTGTGTGCCCCTACTTACAGATACATATGCATGCGGTATGTAATCTGTGCAGACTACAGGTAACACACCAGACAGTGTTACCATGGAATGTGAACATACACCATACTGTAGTGTTTAGGCCTACAACATCAGGTAGTACAACAGTTCATATGTGAGCTGGATTCAACAGCAGTACCACTTACTGAGCATACATGTATTGCTTCTGCCTAGGATGGGACACTGCAGTCGTACACAGGGAACTATGGCACAACATATGCCAATCTACTATGTTTGCATCCCAATAACTGACACATCTTTCTCTGGCCTCACACCAAGGACACCAACTACCATGACAGACACAAACTCATGCTAAGCTATTACACCTTTACAGACCTTGCACACAGTCAGTGTCACACTCATTCAATGTCACATAGCTGGTATTGCACTGAGTACATGTGTGTGTGCATTGTGTCATAGGTAGGAATTATGCTATTGGCCCTGGGCCTAGGGCAGCCTAGCCATATGCTACCCTGCCCTTTGGTACACATGTACTGTGATTTTACTTGCTAATGTGAAACGGTTACACAGAGGTGACTCACAGGGCATATTACCTATCTCCATGACATTCATCAGGGGTATGTATGACATCTATTAATGAGGAGCCTTGTTTGTTAATTCTGGGTGGTTTAGTCCAGGGTATGGCATATTTGTGTACAGAAACCTGTACCTCCAGCATGTGCTGTTTAGTGCGGTGACAGGGATTAGGGCCCTAGGTCATGTAGGCTGAACATATTGTGAGGTGTTGCCATGGTGGTTGGCCAACTGGTATGGGTGTGACATAACTCTGTATGTCCAGCACTGGTAACTTCTGTGTAGTAAGTATGCAATGCACTCTAGCTGTGGTTTTGTGAGTCAGCCTGCATAGGGAATGTGTTTGTGGGCATTATCAGTCTTTGTTAGGTATGTCTGTGGCCTTTCCACTTGCTGTAGTTCTCATGGGAGGTACATATTGCATAAGACATTTTGAGGTGTACAGGGGTACACTGACTTACATTTCCCTAGCTGACACACCTTTTGTGATGACACGACCCATGTACAGGGATTAAGACTAGTGTGCCACTGTGGATATCAAAGGGGAGGCTATTGTACACCTGTGTCCCATGTTCCCTTCTGACACCTCTAGTGGTAGGCAGGCAACCACCTATGTGGTAGTTAGTGGGTAACATGTTGTGGAATGGAGTATGGTACTGCAGTTTCAACACTGGTGTTCTGTCCATGCCTTGGTCACCAGGCACCTGTTGCAGTACATCTGCACCCATGTCCCCCTCTCTCACTCTCTCTTCATATATATATATATATATATATATATATATATATGTATCAATATATACATATCCGTATATATATATATATATATATATATATATATATATATATATATATATATATATATATATATATATATATATATATATGTATCAATATATACATATCCGTATATATATATATATATATATATATATATGTAAATATATATACATATCTACATATATGTGTGTGTGTGTGTGTGTGTGTGTGTGTGTGTGTAGGTGTGTGTATATATATATATATATATATATATATATATATATATATATATATATATATACATATCTATATATATGTATATATATATATATATATATATATATATAGACATTCATATCTATCTGTATACATGTATGTATCTACATATATATCTCTATATGTATTTGCCTGTTATATCTATATGTATATACATATTCTATCTATCTATCCATATATCTTTATGCATCTATGCAGACCTCTCTATCTGTGTACATATATAGATATATGTATATATATGTACATACACACACACTTCTTAACATCCATTGCTGTACATATACATGCACATGTAGGTACATGGACTGCCCACCTTTCATGGTGGGAATATCACTTCTGCAACAGTTGTGAAACATACCATTCTGTAATGATATTGCACAGTGTTGTGCATAATGCATTATGCTGTCCTCAGGCCATATAGCTGTAGCAGGCCTCACTGGCTCAGTCCCACAGAAGTTCACCACCACATGACATATACCTGCACTGCATGCTGTTTTCAATGCCACACACTACAACCTATATTGATATGTGCACATAGCAACCTTCAACTACATATGTATGTCCAGCCTTCACTAACAGTTGCAGTATGTCCCTTGCCCTATGCACATCTTCATATACATATAGCTACAGATTGCTAACACATATGGAGGGTTCACAGTATGTAGATTATTAGATTATGTAGTTTACATTACCTTTGTTTCTGACAGCTTTTTTTCTTTTGGATTGCTGGCTTGATGGCTTGCTGGCTTGCTTGCTGGCTGGCTGGCTGGCTTGCTAGCTTTTTTTTTTGTTCTCTCTCTCTGTCTGTCTCTCTCTCTGTCTCTCTGTCTCTCTCCCTCTAGTTGCTGCAATTGCTGCAATGATATTATTGCATGTGGTGGACTGGCAGCACAGGCTGCTTTTGTAGGTATCTGCACATGTGCATGTGATGGCCTCTTCACCAATTGGTGGCCAGCATTTACTAATTGCATGCAGCCTGCTGTGTGGTAATTGCAGTTCTCACTGTGATTTCAGACATTGCTATAAAATGTTAGGTTAGGTAGGCAGAGGCTTTTCAGTTTTGCAAGGTGGGGACCATGCTGGTTTGCTGTGGACACTGTTGTGTGAGTCCAAAGGTTGGTATGTCTCTCATATCTAAGGCTGTGTTGTATCCACTGAAATGTATGTTGTACTGAAACCTGGCTGATGCTCTTCAGTGCACTCTTCTCAGTGTATATGTTAACTCACACCTGCTAATGCTAACACTGTTTACATGGGAGTATGTACTTTCCTGTGGGAGTTGTGGATTAACTGGTATACAACAGTAGTTCTTGCAATGTGTTGCTATGGCTTCACTATTTTCCCTTTACATTCACTCTTTGAATGCCTGATATTTGTCTTTACTGGAATGTGTTGCTATGGCTTTTCTATTTTCCATTTACATTCACTCCTTGTAATGCATGATATATTTCTTTCAGCAGGAAGTTCTTATATGTTTGCTGTGGCTTGGTGGCACTGCGTGCAGTCTGGTGAGTCCAAGGTCTGGAGTTTGACATTTACAAGTGTATTTTATTTTGCTGCTGAGCAGTACTAGGGCCTTTATATTTTGTACTAACAATTATGAATATCAGGCACGTGCAGTGCTTGTAAACTGCTATACTGTCATTAGTTTGTTAGATGGCTACATCCTTTGATATTTCTGTGTTGTACTCCTACATGAGGGCATGCTTGTGGAAGTAATTCTACAGCTATTCGCAGAGTGTGTAACAGCAGACAGGCTGATATTCCTGTGTGTTTCTGACACTTGCAGGCCTCAGATACTCTTAGGTATATATTGACCAGCCTCAGGGAAAGGTACATATCAGTGGGATACAGCCATGATATATTTCAGATATTCTGCAGTTGTGACTTTGGGGTATTTTGAGCATATGTATTAATACACCATTTCTGACATGCAAGTAGTGTCTACTTTAACTTATTGACAGTCACCATTACGTGGGATTCCCCACCTTTCTGCCTACTGTTAGTACATTTCACAGGGAGTCGGGGCACAGGTAACATTAGTTTGCAAATCAGGGACATCCCTGTAAATCAGTCACAGTTTGGAAGTTTGGCCTCATACCTATTCAAATATGGCAGTGTTTATCCTGCTCTGATACTGTGTGGGGTTTGTAAGATGCAACTCTAACATTATTACCTACTAGCATGGCTGTTTCTCTTATCACACTAATATAATGCAATTCCACAAGAATTGCCAGTAAAGATACATGGCACAAGCTTTGTGTAGTGGCCTTCCTATATTCCCTTTACATTCACTCCTTGTATTTCATGATATATTTCATTCAGCACCAACTTCTTGTATATCTGCTGTGGCTCAGTGGTAATTCATGCAGACTAGTGCTTGCAAGGTCCGGGGTTTCAGACTGACAGGGGTATTTTATTTTGCTGATGAGCAGACTACAGGCCTTGTCATACAGAGTGGATAAGGCACTTTTAAACAGTTTGGAAGCGGGAAGCAGGGAGTCAGTGGGGACACCAGCTAGGGATGTGCAGGCTGGGTGTAGGGAAGGTCCATAGATGCACATTTCTTTAACTGCAATAGCTGTACATATGTTTGCCATTTGCTGTGACATTTGAAACTTTCCACCCTTGAGAGATGGGTGAGGACAACTAAGTATTTTGTACTAACAATTATGAATATCAGGCACATGCAGTGCTTGTAAACTGCTATACTGTCATTAGTTTGTTAGATGGCTACATCCTTTGATGTTTCAGTGTTGCACCCCTACATAAGGACGTGCTTGTGGAAGTAATTCTACAGCTATTCGCAGAGTGTGTAACAGCAGACAGGCTGATATGCCTGTGTGTTTTTGACACTTGCAGGCCTCAGATACTCTCAGGTATATATCTGACCAGCTTCAGGGAAAGGTACATATCAGTGGGATACACCCGTGTTATATTTCAGATATTCTGCAGTTGTGACTGTGGGGTATGTTGAGCATATGTATTATTACACCATTTCTGACATGCAAGTAGTGTCTACTTTATTGACAGTCACCATTACGTGGGATTCCCCACCTTTCTGCCTACTGTTAGTACATTTCACAGGGAGTCAGTGGGGCACAGGTAACATTTTTTTGCAAATCAGGGACATCCCTGTAAATCAATCACAGTTGGGAAGTCTGGCCTCATACCTATTCAAATATGGAGGTGTTTATCCTGCTCTGATACTGTGAGGGGTTTGTAAGGTGCTACTCTAACATTATTACCTACTAGCATGGCTGTTTCTCATATCACACTAATGTAATGCAATTCCACAAGAATTACCAGTAAAGATACACGACACAAGCTTTGTGCAATGGCCTTCCTATATTCCCTTTAGATTCACTCCTTGTATTTCATGATATATTTCTTTCAGCACCAAGTGCTTGTATATCTGCTGTGGCTCAGTGGTAATTTGTGCAGACTGGTGTTTCCAAGGTTCGAGACTGACAGGGGTATTTTATTTTGCTGATGAGCAGACTACAGGCCTTGTCATACAGAGTGACTAAGGCACTTTTAAGCAGTTGTAAGTGGGTTTTTGCTGGTCTGCACGATGCTTACACATGCGCACACTCGCTTAGCTATGTGCACACAAGTGCACACCTGCTTACAACTGCTTAAAAGTGCTTACTCCTGCTAACACCCATGCTAATTTCTTTTAAAGAAAAGAAAATGGGGAAATAGGAAAGTGGTGAAAAAGGGGGGACAAAGAGGGTAGGACAGTATGAAAACAAGCTCGGGATGTGCAGGAAGGATGTAGGGAAGGTCCATAGCTGCCCATTTCTTTATCAGCAACAGTTGTGCATATGAATGAAATTTGGTGTGAAATTTGAAATTTTCCACCCCTGAGAGAGGGGTGAAGACAACAAAATATGTTGTACTGCCAATTAGAATTATCAGTTTACATGTCCAGTGGACATGTGTGTGAATTAGGCAGCTATGTATAGGGCGTAATTTTTTTGTAGGAACAATTTTTTTTCAGGTGAGAGTGGAATGTGAGGTACAAGAAGTATGTATATTTGGGGAGGTAGGTTGGGGAGGTTAACAGACAAGACAAACAAGATGCATACAGAGGCAGTGTATGACACGTGGGGATAAACACAAATGATGGGGACGGATGTTTGGATATTGCAAGCCCATGAGCCCACAGATGGCAAAAGTGGAACTGAAATCCCGACCCATAGGCAGTTACCACTGTGCCTTCACAGCCCAAGCCGGGGCTGTGCTGGGGGCTGGATAGGATGGGCAGGCACACCCATGAGTTGCGCCACCCTTGCCTCAAGCTGGTGTAAGGGATCAGTCACGGAATGCCTGATCTCACTACGCACCACAGACCGGACCCTTTGGAGGGTGAGTGGAGGCTCTCCTCTGGCCACGCTTGCAGAGGGGGGACGAGCCCCATCCCCTGCAGCGCTTCCACCCGAAGGTGGCACAGGGTCACCGGAGGAGGAGGTCCCGGCCTGGGCACTGGTGCCAGGTGCATTCGCCAGCTGAGGTGGGAGAGGTGGATCCGCTGGAACCCGCCTTCCCTGTTGTCCTATGTTTAGCAGTATTTTATGGCATTTTGGGTTAGTAACAAACAACACCATTCAAAATTAGTTGTAACAGCATGCAGCAGTATTCCCATTAACCAAACACCCATGAATTCTGAACATTGAGCAGCAAGCATAACACATGCATATTTAGAACAACAGTGCACATTCCAACAGCATGCAGGGTTGATTGGTGGCAACAGGCCATCAGGTTTGGATATGTGAATGGGGCACATGCATCAACATACATGCAGATATGTATGAACCAACAGGACAAATGTCCATGGGAATTAATTGTGAATACACATACCCGGTTTGGTGTGGAATGGCATCATTTGTGAAAATAGGGTAAGGTGGAGAAATATTACGTTAACAACTAAAACTACCTATACATATACTGTGCTTTCCTAGTAGATGCAGATATATATCCCCTACATGTATTAGTACAGTTTCCTGTTGTAACCTTAGTAATGTTGGTGATGGGGATGTTACTGCTACATTAATATACATTCCATTTTTATTCATATATGTTCATATTTGGCTGTGTTTAGGTACAGCATCCTGCTACATTTGATTTATATGGGTCTAGACAGCTGTGGATGTTCAGCATTTCATACAACCATACTATTTCCATAATGTAAGGGTACAGCAACATATCCAATTTGTGGGACGGACACAGCCCATGTTCTGTATTTTATTTAGCACATTACACTGTTTGGTTGTGGCTGTCTTATTCATCTCATTATGTAGTGACTGCAGTATACCTTTATTACAGACTTATTACAGCTTTCTTGGTAGCTTCAAACTGTCTTTCTCACACTCTCTCAATTATTTTATATTTACATTTCAGAATGGTACTTAATTCTAGGCTTTATTAACCTTTATTACTGGTTTGGATGTATTTAACACTTGTCTATCCTTTGTTGATTGATTACCACTCATTTTCTGGCTGCAGCAGTTATCTGATATTACAGTACAGGTGGAAACTCTATTTGTGACTGGTTAATCTTTATTACTGGATTGCATTACACTCTTTTCCAGGCTGCATCACTTAATTAATCTTACAATACTAGCAGAATCCTTCTTCTAGACTTATTTGACCTTTATTAGTGGGTTACAACACTGAACTCTTTAACAATCTGTCTCACATATATTCTATAACAATACCAGCTAAATAATTACTAACCTGCCTGGTGGCGCAACCTCAGCAGCCTATCAGCATAGGCTTGCTGCTTCGTGGAACGAACACCTGCAGCTGTAATATAAATGAAGTAATATTGGAACATACCTCTCCATACTATAGGCTAAGATAGCATTTCTTACATACTTAATTACATGGATACTTGCTCAGTAGTGGGGCATTGGGCATTTGTCGGGCCTCCTGGATCCAACGGTTCAGTTGGTCCTCCTTCCATCGTTTCAGGTACGCATGGTGGTGACATTCCTGTTCACCAGTCCTCAGAATGCCTGTGGCACTGGTGATATCATGTGCCAACCGGTTCCACGCCTCTGCCTTGTACGCATCCCAGTGAACCTGGCCCTGCATGAGTTGTGCTTCATAATCATGGACTAGGAGCCAAACCATATATTTTGACTCCTCAACACCCCACCTTTGTGTTCTAAAGCAACTTCCCTCTCCTGCACCTGCCATCCTGACTGCAAATGGGTACCACAATCAGTTATGCTGTGTATTCCTGCCTATGGAGCTTATATATGCCGGCTTTCCTGCACTTCTCTGTGATTGGCCATTTTGGATATTTATCACCTTAAAGCAAACCTGCTTTGTCATGCTTCTATTTCCATTCATTCCTATATATATGCCAATACTGCATTTCTCAGTACAACTGTCATGGCTTAGTGGTTCAGTACTTTGACTATGGTGTACAGTATCCCAGTTTCGACCCTGGGCATTGCTTTTTTTATTTTACTACTGTCTAGACAGGCTAGGCAGTGTGTCTGTGTAAAGGCGGCTTTGATACAGCTTGCCCAACATTGCCCGACGGTAAGTTGGTTGGCGCGTTGTACAGCTCCGCACAAATGGCTTTTGCTGGGTAATGCGTTATTTAGATATGAGCACTCATATTACGCTGGGTGAAGTGCTGCTCAGCTACAGGCACTCATATTAAGTGTGTTAAAATGCTGCTCAACTCCAGGCACTCATATTCAACTTGTTAAAGCACTGCTCACCTATGGGCACTCATATTTAGCTTGTTAAAGCCTTGCTAAGCTATGGGCAACTATGATCCTTTTTTTATATTTTATTATGTCGGATGTCTTCAAAAATACATGGCCCATTTCATTACATTTTACTTAAATTATAGTTTTATATATATATATATATATATATATATATATATATATATATATATACAGCAAGGGATTTTTTCACGCTTATTTAAATAAAAATGGAAAATGATTTGTGGGGGCTCGAACCGTGACTACCTCCTCCTTGGCCAATGTCTCTACTGCTACGCTATTGCTACTTGGCTTAATTTGCATATTTTGATCTTATATGCTTTTCAATGTTTGCTAACTGTGGCTGAGTGGAGGGCATACCCGTGCAAATGAGCGCAACTATGGGCAAACATTTTGGAAATTATAAAAAAAAAGATTAAACTGCTATTTTTACATTTTACATTACAGTTGGGTTTATAGTCTGTGGGGACATGTGTGGTGTTGTGTTCCTTGACATTTCCGCAGACTCGCTCATGGGTGCTTACTTTCAGGACTTTGACTCTTCTGCGGGCATGTCCCTTTGAGGTACTCGGCATTCGGACACGCCCCCTACTTTCCTACACGGACCGTGTTAGCCTAAGGTATGATTCAGCATGCCCTCGTGAATATGCATTTCATGCTGACATCATACACTTAGACTGCAGCCTCCGTGTAAGACATATTAACTCTTACACGGAGGTTTCGTGAATCTGGCCCATAGTCTTGGTATATACTGATTTTTATAAATCATTTGATAAGCATGAAACATCCTTCTTGTTTTTCTGTCCAAAGAATCCAGCACCTTTTGGGGCCAGTCAATCATTGTAAAACTGTATGCTAGGACAGGAAAAACAATTTAGTTTATAGCTTGTACTTTCCTCCTAGATATCAGCGCTGTTTCTTACTAAGTTTTATTCACATTTCTTCATGTTTTATTGCTGACCATTTATCAGTTCTCAAGTATTTATACACTCCCTCTTACTCAAGTTCTTTTACATCACATTCCTGTTCTAGGCTGATGTTTTCTTGGTGCTGCAGCTTTCCTGCTTTAAATGTTGTTTTTGCACATTTATCAAGACCAAATGACATTCTTATATCATCTGAAAAAGTTTTGACCATTTGCAGTTGTGCTTACTGTTCCTCATTTGATGAATTATACAGTTTTAAATCATCCACAAAAAGAAGAGAAGTCTTTACATGTTGCTGTTGCTGGGAGCCAAATTGTACCCATGACCTAATCTGTTAAGTAAGCAGTTTAATAGATTAAGGGCAAGGCCAGCGGTGACACTCACCCTGGAAAATCCTTCTTTGAGTTTATATCCCTGGAATAATAATTTGTCCTTTATCATGGTTTAACTGCAAAGTGGTTTGCCACTGTTTCATGGTCACTGTAAGGTAAGGGTCTATCTTTTACATTTCTAAGCAGTCCTTTATCCGTGAGTGTGGGATACTGTCAAAAGCTTTTTTTGTAGTCTATCCATGCCACACTTAGATTCTCCCCCTTTTTACAGTTCTCCACTTGACTTTATTTAACAAAAAATGATCCCTTGCTTCATATAACTTTCTTGTATTACCCTTTTGTTCTATTACCATAATTGAGTTTTCTTCTAAATGACTACAAAGTCTGTTGGCATTGATTCCACTGTATAGTTTATATGTCGTTGGAAGGCAAGTTATTGTTTTTTAGTTTTTAGGAGAGGTTGCAGGTTTATCCTTAAGTAGGACCATTGTTTTTCCCTGTTGTTAGCCAGGCTGGTGTCTGTTCAGGGTGCTCATACAAATAGTTCTTACTCATGGCTAAATCTTTGTGCAAAGAGGTTAATACATTTAGCCAGAAGTTAGTTACTACATCTGGGCCTGGGATTTTCTAACTAGAGATTCTCTTAACTCTGTTACTTTCTCTCTGGCTGTTACTTCATCCCATTTCATATCCTGCACATTTGACCTTCTTATTCTTTCGTTTACTTCTTCTATCCATTTAGCATGTTTGTTATGTTCCACAGGATCTTCATAAATATTTCTCCAAATGTATCTATTTCTTCCTTTTTTGGTGGTCTTTCAATTCTTTTTCCCTTGTTTCCCAATTCTCTATAAAACTTTTTTGGATCATCAATCAGTTACTTATTTTGTACTTTGCCTTTATCCATTATCCTTTATTTTCTGTGTATCTTCTAAGTTTTTTAAGCCTGTGATGATATTTTTAGTTTATTATTTGGAATAGCACATAATAAATCCTCATTCGTTATAATACTACACATTGGTTTGATCACGTCTATCTTTCTGAGAATTTCTATTGACCTGTTCCCTCTTCTATACTCTTCCAACAGTGACACGCCTTGTCTTAATTGCTTTATAGTTTTCTCTGTTTGATATTTCCATGATGGCATTCTATTTCTCCCCGTCCTTCCCCTCACTACCCTGTGTTCTTGTGGTAGGACTTTATCTGTCAATTTGGCTGCACGGTAATGTAATCTATTTACTTCTGTTATGTCACATGAATCTCTATGGACAGTCCTAATTACTGTGTTCATTTGTTTTATCAGACTCAACTTTTTGGGTTTTACTGACCTTCTGCTGTCTATTTCTTTCATTGATCTTAATATGTCTATCCATCTCTATTAAATCAAGCAACTCTCTCTTAGATCATTTTTTTCTAAACCAAGATCACATTCTTTGTTCACCATTTCCTGTGGACATTCTATAGAAAGTGCCAGAGCTTCTTCCAATGCTATGTTCTCTTCAGTTTCATCCATTGCTCTTTCATATGGGAACTCACTGGCCTATCACTCCATGGCATTGACTATCAGAGTTACCACAGTTTCCTGTTCATTCCCTTGCTGTATAGCTCCAACTGAACCTTTATACTGGTTTCCTATAGGAGGCTCCAAAATATCTTCACATGGTAACTGATTAGATTTTCCTGCTCTACTGGTGTCTCCTTAATTTGGGGATGCATTGCCCTATCCTGTTGTGTTGTTATCTGAGTTAAATTTTCTACACTAAATCCTTCACTTTGCAGGTAATCTATAACCGTAGTCTCTATCCTCTCCATTACTAATCCTCTTTTCTTATTTTTGTATTGTTAAATTTTCCATATCTGGATGTCTTTGCTTGTATTTCTCTTCAAATATCTCTGATATTGTTCTTTTTCCATTTATTAGTTTTGCTTTCTTCTTTGCATAAATATTACACCATATCAGATCACTTTTTCCCATGTCCATATATCTTTTTTATACCTTTCAAACATCTTGAAATTTTATACTTCAAATTTTTGTACTTCCTCAGTTGTTTCTTTTTCCAAATGGCACAATGTTTCTTGGTATATAGTGTTTTTCTTGGATCTGTTGTATTAATGAACACAAATATTTATTTGAAGTTTCTGACAGTTTTTCTTGTGGAAGTATTTTTCTTTCCTCTAATTTCTCTCTTAATCGTTTCATATATATTTTGTCTGCAAATTCTGGGCTTCTTGCATAATAGTAATAGTAAATAATTTGTTCTTGTTTCAGTAGTCCACTCTATCATCTGTATGGCTCTTTCTTGGCCTATCAATTTTTGTGGACTGCTACTTTCTTGTACAACAGGGCCCATCCTCCTCCTGGAACTGGCCTAGCCCCATTGTAGGAATATTTACATGTCTTGAGAATTCTACGCTGTCATTTTTCTCAGTCCTGGTATCAGTGCACCTACCAGGACTGGCCACTTTTTTATCCTGGGACTTGTGTACCCAGCTATCTTTATTTTTTAACCTACTTCTGTCCAATATATAAACTATATAAATTACAATCTATATATCAGTGTCATCTTGGTGAGATTTTGTGAAGAGCAAGTCTACCTCATGAAGGTACTCACCAAGACTTGAGGATGAATTCAGTTCCAGCAATACTCTCTCCTTTTGCTGATTTTACCATCTCTCCATTCGGACCCTAAATACCTATCTGATATGATACCTAGCTGGGTGAGTTTGTCAATGAAGCCTGAGTGGGGGATAGAGTCAAAAGCCTTAGCTAAATCTAAGAAGGCTATATGCACAGATTCCCCCTTATCCAGGCTCTTGGTGACTGTCTCGACGAAGTCCACCAGGATTAACAGGCATGATCTCCCTTTGACAAATCCAGACTGACTAGGCTCAAGTGTTTGATGATTACATATATCTTTGTTGATAAGGTCCATAATGATTCATTCCATGGCCTTGCAGATAAGGCTAATCAGGCTAATAGGTCTAGAGTTCCCAGGGTCAGTGGAAGCACCACCTTTGTGCAAGGGAATTACGGTGGCCATTTTCCAATAAGATGGGATGAAGCTGGTGCTTAGACTATGATTGAAAAAAGTACCCAATGGTACTGCTAATTCTTGTTGGAACCCATGCAGGACACAACCTAGAATGTTATCAGGTCCCATAGATGCTGTGTTTTTTGGCCTTAGACAGAGAATTTGCGGCCTGCTCTTTAGAGATACAAGGTAAGAGAGAGGTGGTAGGGATGTCATGGGGTACGTGTGACAGGGACAGGGTAGTGAAGTTTTCACAGAACCTGTTAGCCAACAGGTAAGCTATGTCCACAGGCTCAGTATATGTGGTATCATTAACTACCAGTTTGGCTCAAATCTGGCCCTTTCCTTTTAGGTCACGGATGTAACTATAGAGCACTTTATGGTCATACTTAGTCGAGGAAGATAATTTGTATACATAGTTTGCTTTGGAGCACTTCACAAGAAGTCTTATTTGCTTGTTTAAGCTGAGGACGGAGTGTTTCCAGTTCAGGGCTTGCTCCCTTGTACTCTTAGACAGCAATTTCTTCCTCTTACTGTAAAGCCTGTTAATGGCAGTTGTCCACCAGACACTTGTGACAATTCTACTGTACTTACATTTTCTCTTCTTATCTACAGTTCAAGTTCACTTCCTACAAAATGCCTCCTGTCTCTCCTACCTTTCTAAGATGCAAACACCATATGTCCCTACTTTGAAACCATCAGATATTGCAGACAGTTGTTGATATATTTACTGGCTGCTTTGTAATGTATTATTTTACCTCAGTGTAAGATGTACATATAATTAATCTGTGTCATTATGTAACTTTGTAATATTTTACCTATTACATATTCTGTCTAATTATCTTACTAGCTCATCTATGATGCACTATATAAATGTTTTTTTATTCTGTTTCTTATGGAGTTTTTCTCTCTCTCTCTCTTTCTTGTTGGGTCTCCTTTGAAAAGGATCTTATATGGCAGTCGGACACTCTTGTAAACAAATGCAATACATGCATAAATAAATAAATACATATTAAGGATGTCACACTGAACTACAGCCCATAGTTGGTAAGCCATGTATTAATTCCAGCATCATGCCAGGGTGCTAAAAAAGGACTTAAGTGTTTACTTGTTACAGGTATCAGCTGCAATGAGTAACTGTGAGGAAGGAATTAAACTAGCAAATGTCATGTGATTATTATGTCAAGACTGCACTCTCTAGAAGGTCTCTTCACCCTAGATAATGCTGACGTGTGTGTGGTCAGTGACATGTGGTTTAAAACCATGGACATCACAACAACAGTGCAAGGTTATAATGCCTTCCACACACTTAGACCAGCTACTTCACAGGCAGGGACAAAAGGTGGAGGTGTCTCTGTTTGCATCAAAAATAAATATATTTCAAGGCTGGTCAAACAGGATGATACACTTGAGCTGCTCCATGTTCAAATCACGATAGGTAAAATCCAGTACTACTTCCTTGCAAGGTATAGGTCCCCCTCTATGACCCAGGAAAACTATACCATGTATTTAAACTTAGTAGAAACACTAACTATCCAACCCAATACCATATTCATGGGTGACTTTAGTTAACTGAGAATCCTATACAACACCAAACGTACAGAGATTCCTGGATTTTGTAAACACAGACTCCCTGGACCAGATAGTCAATACACCAACCAGGGGTGCAACCATACTGGATCTGGTCCTCAGTAATATAGGAGAGTGATGCACACCCCCTACTGTAATGTCTTCCCTGCTATGGTCAGACCACAAAATGGTCTCCTTTGAAGTAAAAATAAAACATAGACCCCAAGCTAAACCTGGAATATTCAAGAACTCCTCTAAGGCTAACCTCCTGCTATTAAATGATAACCTGGCAAAATGTCAAGCCCTATAAACCCTGAGAACCCTGCTGCCTATGCAGAACCATTCACAGAAACCCTGTACAAGCATGTTAATAGCTGCACAGAGGCAGCTGTGCCCACCAGGAGGAAGTACAGAACTAACTCAAACAACAAGCCACCCTGGTGGAATCACAACATTAATAGGCTGTATAACAGAAGGAAGAGTGGTAAAAATTAGGAGGTGCAGCACTCAGAAGGATAAATGCATTTGCATCAAACTAAACAAAGAATTCAGAGGACAAATAAAGTCTACCAAAGCCAAATTTGAGATAGGTTTGGCCTCCCAGGCCAAGGACAACCACAAAGCATTCTTTAGCTATGTCCACAACCTCAAAGACAATACACAATTGTGTGCAGAGCTCATTGAAAATGGAGCTACCTATACTGAGCCAAAAGATATAGCAAACGTCCTGGCTGATAAATCCAGCTCCAACTATATCCCTCTCTCCCTCTCAGCCTTCCCTCAGGAAATACCATCAAATATAACTCCCCCTACTATCACTTGGGAACAGGTCCTTAATGTTCTTTCTAAGACTAGGAACACTGAATCAATGGGTCCAGACAATACCCCAGGATTCCTTCTAAATAGCATGAAACATGACCTGTTAGAGCCTCTGGAATTACTATTTAGCTATAGCCTCCAAACAGGCTTCATGCCTCATGAATGGAGAAAGGCAACAGTCATCCCTCTTCACAAAGGTGGGCCATCTACTGACCCTTGAAACTACAGATCCATAAGCATTATTAGTCTTGTATATAAAACCAAGGAAAGAATTATCATGGAGATGATTAATAGAGATATAGTAAACCTCCAAACACAGGACCCAACCCAGTTTGGTTTCGTCAAGGGCAGATCATGCCTAGTCAACCTGGTGGACTTCTTTGAGAAGGTAACCCAAGCAATGGATGAGGAAAAAATGGTTCACACTGCCTACCTTGGCCTGGCCAAAACAATTGACAATTGGGCATTGCTGACAAACTCAAGAGGTTAGGTACAAACTTGTATCACCTAGTGGTTAGCCAACTGTCTCACAGACAGGACCCAGGAAGCTAGAATTGGAGAGTCCACCTCTACAAAGAGGCCATTTCAGAAGTGGAGTTCCTCAGGGATCAGTCCTTGGAAAGCTCCTTTTTGGCATTTACTTCTCTGAAGTTAAGGCCAATGTCACTGGTCTCTGGCTAAGATGATTGCAAATTAGGAGCTATCATTGAATCCCACACTGAGACAAATGCTCTTCAGGAGGGTCTGATACAGAAAAACAACTCAACTGGTGTCAGAGCCATGGACTGAAACTAAATACCAAGAAATGCATAATATTATCCTTTTGGAAGTCATCCACCCCTGGTAACTATCATATTGACAACACACCCCTTAGGGATGACCCAGTAGTGAGGGACTTAGGGACACACACAGATAGTAATCTAGCCTTTGACCATGTGTCTACAGCAGTGAGGAAATAATTCTATGCTGTGCAACTTGTAAACAAAAGTATGGCATCTAAGTCCAAATAAGTCATTGTTCCACTGTATTCAGAATTTATCAGATCTGTCATTGACTACAATGTCCCCTTTGGTATGTACCTAACCAGGCATATCCAACAAATGGAACATCAACAGAGGTTTCTCAGTAAAAGAATAAATGGCATAAGTAAAATGTCCTATGCAGACCACCTCAATGCCCTATCCCTGTATTCTGTCTCCTAAGGCTTTTGAAGGGAGATCTATGCCTGGCATACAGGGCATTGTCAGACTCCACTCTGATGGACCTCCTACATATCCACAAAACAGACAGCACCAGAATTACCCATTCTAATGACTTAAACTTTGCCTGTGATATAAATATTACCTGCTGGAGAGACAAATATGTATCCCAGAGACTACCCCATCTATGGAACAGACTCCTCGTGCAAGTAAAGCAGACTCCCTAACCCAATTCAAGTGCAACTTGGACAATTGGATGGGGAACAGAAAATTCATCCCTGGTTTGGCACCTATGTCTCTAATGGACACAGGCAAGCTGTAAATGGTTCATCTCCTTGGCCCCTGCTTGTAAATGTTTCATCTCTCAACCCCCTGCTTACACTTATCAAAGGTCTCAGAACTTCTCATTGATTTGGGATGCATGGTTAAGCTTAAAATGTCCTTTGTGGTCATTAGCTTAGTAAACATGAATCTATGAACCTATAAGAAAGTCGATTCAGGGCGATATGTGCTCAGGCACAGAATAAATTACCTCACAGCAGCCTCTCAAACACTAAGACCAGCCCTAAGAGGGCCAGCACAACAAAATGACAACACGATTCATTGTATAAATATAACAGAAAGGGGAGAGATAGCAAAAGTAGAATAATCACATAGAAAACAGAGGAAAACCTCCAAAGTAACCATTACAAATTGTCAGCAAGAATGGTATAGTTTTTCTTTTTTTTTTTTTTTTTTTTTGCTGGGACAGTTGTCCACATATTAAGATAAATGTAGGTAGGAAAGTTAAGTAAAAGTTTATGTGATATGGCTAATGAGAGAAAAGAAGCAGGAAAGGAGAAGGGGGGCAAACAAACAATTACAAAATGCACATATAAATAGATGCAGCGATACTAACATAGTGAAGGAACACAGGCATTCAGTGGATTGATTTCTGGTGATAGAAAGGGACAAGCTGCAGACAAAAGTATGGAGAATGATACTTGATGATGCAGAGTGCAGGGGACATGCCAAAATATCAAACAAAATGGATCAGGGTACAGAAAGGTGGACATGCCAGAATAACCCAGAGGATAGCCCACTGTGACATTAGCCGCCTCCATTTCTGACTACATGAACAGGTTTTCCCCTTGACAATCCAGTGATTGCGAATGTCCAGTTTCATGGCTCCATAAGCAATGCCTGTAGGCATTCCAGGAAGTCTAGGAAGGAGTCCAACTACTAGTGAAACTCAGACACAATCTACCTTGGTATTGGACTCTGAGACACAAAAAGAGACCCCTTTGCGCCACTTTCAGAAGAGGAACCTCTATTCCTCTCCTGAGAGATGGCCGCTGAGAGCACCAGTGAACCCTCCAGGTGGCCTTCAGAAAACTGATCTCCATCCCCCTGGTGAAATACCTTTTGACTGCTGGTGACCCAGCACTAGCTGTCTCAAATATCACAGACCCAGGAATCTGCCTATACATCTCTGCCTTTCTTACAGACAAAATGAGGGAAAACAGAAAAAACACAGAACACATTAGCAAACATGTATGTTATGCATAGAATAGTAACTGCATATTACATTAATGCAAACCGATTATGTACCCTACCACTGATAGAGCCATTCAGCCTTCCTGAGCTTGGGTTTCTGTTTCAGTTCAGTTTATTCCTTAAAAGTAGGAAAACAGACAGTATATCTGCCTCTGTGAAAAGAAGAGGAAAAGAAGCATTCAATTGCAAAATAAATAAACAAATGCTAATATACAGTGCTCACATTATAAAGGAGGTGCATTCTCCCTAGCCTCTCTGCCTACCATTGACAAAGAAGATTGTGGTGGCAATGCTGTAGATTTCTATACATGTGACTACACTGCAGACAAGTGTGATGGTGGGAACATCACTCTGTCATCTGCCTTATATAATAGGCTTTCCTAATGGCGCAACAGCCTCTCCACACAGTCCCAGTTGAAGGGGTTGAGGACAGTCCTGCTCTTTCTCTCTCTCTCTCTCTGTGTCTGTCTCTCACACACACACCCACAAACACACACACACACACACACACACACACACACACACACACACACACACACACACACACACACACACACACACACACACACATGCACATCAGGTAGAAGCCATCTTCTACCTAGAACCGGAAAAGGTCACAACCACTCAAAATGTTTACTTAAAAAAATGGTACTCCCTTGCTCATGGTTGCACGTTAGAGGTCTATTGTAAGGCAGTGATGGTGAAAGTACCCAGAGAGCAGAAGTTTGGTGCTTCTGTGTGTAAGCATAGAGTGCACAGGACAAGCATCTGGCCAGCACTGCTTGGGTTTGGTACAATGTGATTGAAAGTCAGGGATGCTAAATTCCCTCATTAATATAACCACCAGGATATGAGGCCTGTTTTAGAGCAATATACAGCAGGGTCACCATACTGCAGGAGATCACATTAAGACAAGTGAGTCAAGATTAAGGAATTCACTGACGAGGGCACTGCACTTTGATATAGGCATACTGGAAGAAGACAGAATGTCTGTGAATGTACCTATGCATTGCAGAAAAACCCACTGTGGATGATAGCAAGAAGAAACAAGGACAACTAATAGATTTTGGTGACGTAAACTGCATAAGGGATTGACAACTACAAGTCCAGCTATACTGTTGCAGGGAACACAACACAAGTGTCACGCTATGGCCTACACTCATTGAGAGCAGGACATCATGCAGAGAGCAAACTGACCCCTGAACCATAGGAAAATATGATTATGCATATAAAGGATTGGAAGACATAAAAGATGTGCATAATGCTACAGGCTGTCAAAAAAATGATCCAAGTCTGTGGCCAGTGATAACATACCTGTCACTGCAGCCAGTATAGTACAGGTGTGGAATGGTCACAGTAAATCAGTGGAAGGATACGGGTCTATATCACATAGCTGAAGTTTTGTATGTTCGAACTGATATGTTAGAACTTCCAAAACTTCAACTATGTAAAAAAAAAAAAAAAAAAAAAAAAAAAAAAGGGGGAAATGAAATAAAGGGATAAGGGGTTGTAAGCAAGTGGCTAAGCCCCCCTGCACCCCCTGCTATTTAAATGTACCAACTCTGAGACCGCACTACAATGTGGTAAAGGGAATTTTCCATTTACTGCACTGTAGTGCGGTCTCAGAGTTGGTACATTTAAAGAGCAGGGGGTGTGGGGGAGTAGGGGGGGCTTGCCCCTGCTTACAAGTGCCAGGTAAGTTATTTCTTTTTTTTTTTTGCATTTGAAGTATGACAACTTCGAACATATAGTCTCGACCATGTAACATTGAAAGTTGTCATACTTTGACTATGTAATATAGACCCGAAGGATGCATAGGCACAAAATGGGGAGGATGGCATTGCACGTATATGTGGTTCAACCAAAGACAGTCAAGTATACCTATAGTAAACAACACATGAAACCCAGGTTCCTATCAGCATTTCAAATGTTGAAAATGCTAAATTTAATTTTATCGAACTGAAATGTTCTAAATCTCAGAAGAGCGAACTGATGGAACATCGATTTCTTTCCCAGGGAAAGAAATCGGTGGACCGTCATCAGAGTTTGCTATTTCCTCCGCTGTGGTGCGGTCTTGGAGTTGGTATATTTAAGTAGGGGGGTGTGGGGGAACCCATGAAACCCAGAGGTGCCCACATCTCTTTATTGACCCTCTATGGAGACAACTGGAAAAGTTAATAACTGAGGAGACTGAGGTGTTACTGCATGGACTATGCCCACAAGACATATGCGTTGTGGAGAAAGGTAAAGCAGACAATGCAGACTAAAACCGGGCATGGCAGGAAGTGGTATACAACACCACTGCTATGGGTAGCCATAATAGGACAATTGTACATCTATGGAGAATATACTTCTCAGCTGTCCCTGATGTGCTCTGTTGCTCCTAACATTTTTGAGGCTATGTAGTATATTGTTATTGTTATTTGTCATGTGGAATTTGTTATCCTGGTCTTCCACTGAAAGGGGGTTTTCATGCACTATCAGACAATCCCAATTAACAAGTAATGGTGCTGCGGTAGTGTTGTCACCTCACAGCAAGATGTTGTTGCGTTCGATTCTCAGCTAGAGTGTCTTCTGTTTTAAGGCATGCGTGAATGAATGTGCCTTCATTGAAGGTTATGCATCAGGGCTGGTAACTCGGCACGTAAAAATCCACTACCAAACATTAGCGGACTGGAGTTCCACTGTGGTGACCCCTAACCGGGATAAGCCGAAAGACACAACAACAACAACAATCAGTCGATAATGCCCAAGGATACTGACTTTCCTGCTTTCCTCAAAAATGGACAAAACTGTGGGAAGGAAACCTTTTCCCAGATTCCAGAAGCCATTGTCACTAACAGTACAGAAATGCACTTGCTAACCAGCTCTTCTTAGCACAGCCCTCTGTACATACTTTTAAACAGAGACAATAACTTTCAGACAAGCCAGCATCTTATATTGTTTTTTTTTCCTGGTTTGCCAATGTCACTGCAAGGGCCTTAGTAATTTCTGATGTTAAAAGCAGTTTCTCAATAGCTACCATGCTTTTAATTAACAGCCATCTGAGAATATGATTTTGTCTTTCTTAATTGTCAGAAAAACCAATGCAGCACACAAAGGTACCAAGTAGAGGTAGTCAAACCCAAAGCACGAAACACAATCTGAAGTGGAAGCACCGGCAGTTTATTTGGTACATAAACGTAAATATTCACAAGGAGTTTTCGTCCACAAGACTTCTTCAGATGTAACAAAGAAAAGAAGCAAATAGCTGTAGCATCCTTTATATCCCCCACAAGTCACTTTACTTAATAATATAATACATTGACAATTAGAAACACCCAGATTTATGCAAATACTCCACTTTCTGTAACCCTTGCAGGTCTCTTTGCAAGCATGTCAATAGAAATGCAAATAAACAAATAAGAAATTCACAACAAACAAATCTATTTTAAAAATGTTAAAAAAAACATGTAACCCTATGTGAGCAACATTAGGTAGAATTAAATGAGTATAATTTTAATAGTAGATTAAAAAAGTAGCATGAAAGAAGCCTGAAAAAATGTAAAACACATAACCAGTATAGTGGTGACCAACTTAAAATCTCAGTGTTAAATAAAAGATGAATGAGCCCTATCTCAACATAACATATATATATACTAATTATATAAGTATGCATATAATGTTTAAGAACAAAAAGGTATTTGTGAGTATATGTATATGTATATGTATATGTAAAGAAAGTGTATTCAGGGGGTCTGAAAAATGAATTTAGCAAAAATGTAGAAAAATATGTATGAAGTGTATAATGCATTATGTAAACAGAGAAGTGTTCCCGAAATAAAATGGCATTCATAATTTAGCTGCCCTCAATTTCAAGATGGGGGCAATAGAGATGTGGTTGTTCAAATTAGGAGGCCTGTTTGCTTCCAGTAGTAACTGCCAAAATACTTCTTTAACCTCTATTCTGGACTCCCAGGACTCCCCCCCTAACATCTTGATGTACCATCTCTATTACAAAACATCCCCATTTGGACTTTGGACATGCAAGTGTATGTTTATAGATGGTGTTATTGCCATTATGTGTTCGGATGGCATTCAGATGTTCATAAATTCTTCTTTCCAATTTATGGGTAGGTTTTCCAATGTAAAACACACCACATTCTTTACATAGGGCTAAATAAATCAAACCTTCACTATTACAACTGGAAAAACTACTAATTTTGACCAGATAGTCCCTCTCCATTATGTACATTGGATCCTGCTTCAGGATGTAAGAGCATTGGGCACAACGTCCACACTTGTATGTTCCTGGTTTTCTTCCATATAACAACCTATGGTCTTTGTCCAATAACTCCTTAAGGTATTTTTCTTTTTTGTAGGTACATTTTAATGGGTTCTTAAATAATACCTCCAGTTCAGAGTAACAACTAAACCTGTCCCAGTGTTGTGCAATGATGATTCTAACCCTTGGTGTGTTCTGATTGTAAACATAACATAATTACCCCCAAAGGTTTCTTTCTTATCTAAATCTGAACGGCTTAGAGTTTCATTGTTGGCATTATCCTTGTTGGCCAGCAAACTAACCTGCCCCATATACCCTTCCAACTTGTCACGTTCCAAAGTGTCACTTCCCAAAATAGGGCAAATTTAGAATTTCTACCAGCTCTCACCTCAGCCATAACATCCTCTATTAAGTCCCTAGGAAATTTCCTGGCTAGGAACATGTCCATCACTTTCTGACTTTCGTGTTCTTAGTCCACATCCATAGAGGTCATCCTGCAACTACGAACAAATTGCCTCTTAACAATTGTTCTTTTTTGTGTATAGGGATGTGAACTAATAAAATACAAATAGGAGTTGGAAAAAGTTTCCTTCCTATAAACATTGGAGGTGAATTCCTGTGCAATACAATCCTTTCTGATGGTAACATCTAAAAAATTAATCTCTTGATTTGAAATGTGATGGGTAAATCTTAAAAAATCTGTCATCTGATTCAAACATTGAACAAATTCCATCAATTTTGTTTCACTACCCTTCCAGAAAATACAAATATCGTCAAGGTAGCGCTTATGATAAATCCAGTATTGTGAATATTCTGATTGAAAAACAAATTTTTGTTCCCAAACCATAAGGACAATGTTGGCATAGGTGGGGGCACAACCTGCCCCCATAGCTACACCTTGTATCTGTTTGAAGAATTCACCTTCAAAAAATAAAAAATTCTGTTCCTGAACCAGATCCATTAGTTCCGTGTACAACAGGAAAGTGTTCTGGTCTAAATTCCCATCTTGATTAATAGCTTCTTGAAACCATTCTGTACCTATGCTGTGAGGAATGACATTAAATAAATCCTGTATGTCCAAAATAGCAAAAATAAGTGTATCTGAATACGTTTTCTTATCAATGCTCTTTAAGAAGTCCCAAGAATCCTTAAGTATCCCGTTGGCACTGACCCAAATATTTTTTAACTTATGGTCCAAATACTTTGCCAAGGGGTATGTTTTTGATCCAGTGGCAGCAACAATGGATCTCATGGGGGGATCCTCAACGTTTTTGTGAACCTTAGTTAAAAAATATTTGTGTGTGGGTTTGTTCATATGTGTGCATTTGTATTGTATGGAGATTGAATGTTATATTTCTTTTGAAATTACTCTTGTTTTGCAAGACTACAGGTATAACTGTGTTCACTTTTTTGGAGCGGGTATACATTGAGAATCAAACATTTCAGATGTACACAGTTAAATGATGCCTGGTGGAGGATGAAAGTGACTGATTACCGTGTGTGTGTGTGTGTGTGTGTGTGTGTGTGTGTGTGTGTGTGTGTGTGTGTGTGTGTGTGCAGATTATAATAAGGTTGATTCCGGAAGCCACCTGGATCCTGTCCTTACTTTACTTGTTTGTTGGGTGGATTATGGGGTTATAGTTACAAAATGGGGGGGGGGGGTAGCTGTGTATGAAGACAAATGTGTTGTTCCATCATTTGCAGGACTGGTGTACATTTAAATAAAATAAGTTAGGAGTATTTTTGTTGTGGTTACTGTTTTATCAAAACTGTCCCTGATTTTACTGACTGTCCCCAGTGCTGATTAATTCTTTTGGGGGGTTGGCAAGTAGTGAGGACTGCAGTCAGTAAATGGGGCAGTTGGCTGTGGCTGTAGGTAACTTATTCAATTGTCATTGGTTATCTGGTTTTACTAGGACCTCACTACATTTCTTATAAATAAGCTGCAATATTGTTTTCCTTCAGCTACTCTTTTGAGTGTATCGAAGTTGAAACAATTCCCAACTTCACAGAATGCTTCATATCTAGTCTGGCAAAGAACTGGGAGGGGATTGCAACCATTAAATGTTCATGGGGGTGACTGAGGCTGAAGCAACTTTCTGTCTTGTTTCCTCAACTTCTTGTCTTCCTTTACAGGAGTAGAGTGTATTGCATGAAATAAGTATGAATATTTATATCATGGCTACTGTTTTGTGTGTGCCAAAGTTGAAAGGGTTCCAGATTGCACAGAATACACTTGACTTTGCTTCATATTATTGGGGTGGCAAGTAACTGAGAACTACAGTCACTAAATGGCAGGAGGGTTGCCTATGACTGAACACAACTTACTCTGTTGTTGTTTGCTCATCTCATTGTTTGACTTTATATGAGCAGTGTACATTTTGTGGGGAATAAGTCAGAATAGTTACTTTGTGGCTACTGTTTTTTTGAAACTGTCCCACACTTCACAGAATGTCCCTGACTTTGTTTCATTTTTTTGGGGCCGTCAAGTAATTGGGGATTGAGTGACTAAATAGGACAGGGTGGCTGAGGCTAAAAGCAACTTTTTGTCTTGTCACTTGCTCATATCTGACTTCAAACCACCTGGCTGCATTTGTATGAAATATCTTGGAATATTTACTCAATGAACAAATGACAACAATAAGTTGAAGGTGTAAGATGGCAAGTAATTGGAGATTGGAGTCATTAAACATGGGGGAGAGGAGCTGAAGGCAACTTGTTCTCTTGTTGTTTGCACACCTCTAGCTTTAAATAATCAGTTTGCATTGGTATGAAAGATGCTGGAATATTTAACCTCTTGCTAATGTTTTGTGTTTACAAAGTTGAAAATGTCCCCCTGATTCATCTTCCCCAAGAAAACTCTTCCCTAAACCTATTCAAAGACAACTTAGATCAATGGATGGGAATAAGGACATTTACCCCAGGATTGCCTCCTGTGCTACTAATGGACAGAGGCAGCACCTAAATCTCCTATCCTGACACAGATTCACCATTCAGTATTTAGCAGTATGACCCCAGAAACATTCATTGATAAATGGGAAGTGTAGGAATAAAAATCATGGTAAGGGTAATTTGAACACCTAATGGGGTAACACAGCAAGGCTTAAAATGGCCCTTCAGGGCGGTTAGCCTAGTATGCACCTATGAACCTGTAAGTGTATAGAATATGCTTGACTTTGCTTCATATCTATGGTCTGGCAGACAATTGAACACTGCCATCATTAAATTTGGGGGTAGCAGTGGGTAAAGGCATCTTTCATTGTGTGCTTAATTTTATGTCTGGCTTTGCAGGAATATTATGCATTTGTGTGAAATAATATGGAAAATGTATTTTGTGGTTTGTTGACAATGTCCCTAATTTCACAGAATGTCTTGGACCTTGTTTCTCACATTGGTCACTAAATAGGGATTAGGGTAATAGATGTGGTTAAAGACAGATTTTTCTCTTCTCATTTTCATGTCTCGCCTTAAAGGACCAGTCAGCACTAGTATTAAATATGTTTGAATATTAAATCGCTGTCTACTGTTTTGTGAGTATGAACGTTGAAAGTGACCCTGATATCACAGAATGTCCCTGACTTTGCTTCATATATTTGGTCAAGTAAGTAACTAAGAATTGCAATCACTACATGGGAGGTGGGCTGGCTGGAGTTGAAGGATACTTATTCTCTTGTTGTTTTTTCATCACTGGTTTAAAGCACCAGGATGTACTTATATGGAAGTAGTGGGAATATTTAGTTTATGGCTCTGTTTTGAATGTGCCAAAACTGAAACTGTCCTAGATTGCAAAGAATACCACTGACTTTGCTTCATATATTTAGTCTGGAAAGTAACTGAGGATTGCAGTCATTATAGTGGCGGGGGGGGGAACTTGTTGTCTTGTCATTTGTTCAATTTAACCTTTGGTTTTATGGGATTAATGTGCATTTGTATGAAGCAAATCAGAGTATTCTGTAAACTTGCCTCAGCTTGTTGGAACTCTATTCCAGAATCCAACAAACAGACTTTGTCTCTTTCCCCCACTTCTAAACACGTTTTACTGAATTATTCCTCTTCTGTATTCCTCTTTTTTTTATTTGACCTTGGAAATATCTCTTCCTCTCTAGCTCCACACTAGGAACATAAAATAGCTCCACACTAAGAACATAAAATATCATGGGGGAAAATGCATCTCTGTAAGGCTCTAGTGTTACTGTATCTCCTCTTTGCTATTCTGCATTTTACCTATATTTCAGCTGTTCTGTGCACTTTACTTAGACATTAAGATTACTTTGCACATATATTACACTGCACTGTATAGTATAATACTTTGGTCCTACACATCATTTTTAACACCCTTCATACATTTCAATATCAATAAAAATGTTATTTTATATAATAATTCAAACTTCAGTATTTTAACATTTTATTAACAGGCGCTCTTTCTGCTCTTTCACTGGATTTAACATTTGTTTCGGTCCTTCTGTAGACTTAAATAATATTTATTTCTTCTATAATTACTCATTATTCTTTATACCATTAGTATTTTTAATCCATGTGCATATTAATTTGTTTTTTCATCCACCTGCATTGTTTTGTAATGCTTTGTACCTGTTTTGTTTGTCTGCTTGCATATTTTGTAATGTACTTGCACCTTGTTGTAATCTGTTTTATCTATATATGTACATGGATTGTTGTATTTCATTATATTCTGTTCCTGCCTGCATGGCCCAGGTCATGACTGAAAAGGGTCCTTCATCTAGTTCACTTACCAGATTAACAAACATCAAATAAACAAACAAAATAAAAATATTTATTTTGCGGCTAGTGGTTTGTCGGAACTGTCCTTGATTTCACTGGATGCTTTCCTGTTGCTTGATTTTTGTCTGTTCCTACAAATTTGTGGTGTTCTTAGAAAAAACATTATTGGCTGCAGTCACTAACTGATATGAATTTGACTTTTCAGACTTTATCCTTCAGGAAATGCGTGCCAAAGCAAGAACTGTTGTCGCAACTTTAAGTATATAAGAAATCTCTTTCTGATTTTTGGTCTTCGTCCCATATTATTTTTGGCTTGCACTAAAGATGTTGAGAGGTATGTAAGTTGTACATGACAATGACTTGACTGGTAGCTGTGAGTGAGAGCTGTTTGTGGTTGATTAGCATACTGTCTGGTCTATTGTTCAGTTCTAGTTTATACATTTGTAATGCTGACAAATTAGGTATAGAAACTCTGCTGTGAGATTCAGAAGACTTAAAGGGTAAAGGGTCAGTTGGTAACTCTGTTACATAGACACCACTACTTTTCCACTCTGCAGTGAACACATGATGCACAAGCAACTGGCAAGCTGATAGTTTTACTATTACAATGACACTGCTGTTACTAGTTTTGAGGGGTTTGTGTTTGAGGAAACATACAGTGGATGGCAGAATTAGGTGGAAATTGTGTAACAAAGCTTATGGTCCACTGACTCATGCTGTCAGTGGATGGAGTCCTACAGAGTGACTGATGCTGTTTGCCTGTTGCCAGATGGGAGACATAACTCATTCCACTGGAAGATGAGAGCCATAGCTCATGTCACCTGAGGATGGGAATTATACCTCATGTCTCTGGAGGATGTGAGCCACAGCTCATGCCTCTGGAGGATGGGAGCCACAGCTCATGTCACCAGAGGATGGGAGCCACAGCTCATGTCACCAGAGGATGGGAGCCACAGGTCATGTCACTGGAGGAGGAGAGCCACAGCTCATGTCACTGGAGGATGGGAGCCACAGCTCATGTCACTGGAGGATGGGAGCCACAGCATATGTCGCTGGAGGTTGGGAGCCACAGCTCATGTCACTGGAGGATGAGAGGCACAGCTCATGTCGCTGGAGGATGGGAGCCACAGCTCATGTCACTGGAAGATGAGAGGCACAGCTCATGTTGCTGGAGGATGGGAGCCACAGCTCATGTCACTGGAGGATGGGAGCCACAGCTCATGTCACTGGAGGATGGGAGCCACAGCATATGTCGCTGGAGGTTGGGAGCCACAGCCCATGTCACTGGAGGATGAGAGGCACAGCTCATGTCGCTGGAGGATGGGAGCCACAGCTCATGTCACTGGAAGATGAGAGGCACAGCTCATGTTGCTGGAGGATGGGAGCCACATCTCATGTCACTGGAGGATGGGAGCCACAGCATATGTCGCTGGAGGTTGGGAGCCACAGCTCATGTCACTGGAGGATGAGAGGCACAGCTCATGTCACTGGAGGATGGGAGCCACAGCTCATGTCACTGGAAGATGAGAGGCACAGCTCATGTTGCTGGAGGATGGGAGCCACAGCTCATGTCACTGGAGGATGGGAGCCACAGCTCATGTCACCAGAGGATGGGAGCCACAGCTCATGTCACAGGAGGAAGAGAGCCACAGCTCATGTCACAGGAGGAAGGGAGCCACAGCTCATGTCTCTGGAGTATGGGAGCCACAGCTCATGTCACTAGAGGATGTGAATCATGCCGCTGGTGGATGAAGCAGAGCTATGGCTGCTGTTATCCCTCTGGAGGATGGAAGCTGTACTGAGCTAATGATGTCATAGAGGATGGGAATTGCACTTGGCTGCTGCTGCTGCTGTCCTGTTAGTGAATAGGATCTGCATCACTTAAGTTACCCATGGAGTAGCCCAGATGAATAAAAGGAGTGTTACTGAGCTACTACTGCAGCTGTTGTGGAATTGGTCACATGACCCAGTGCTGTAATGACTTCTGTTTCTATTCAAAGTCTATACATTTCTTGGAATAAGTGAAGGGGAACTTCCATTCTCTTCATAAGGCTTACATATTTGTGAAGGTCAGCATCCGAATTATGACAAATCTCTTCTGCACTACCACGGTCTATATACACAATCCACTTTTAGCTAGTGATAGAAAAATATGGTGCATTCATACTGTAGGCAAATTACTTGCAGATCTTTGACAGAATGTATCACCTGTAAATGACACAGTAGGACAAGCAAGCAGGCAAATTGCTGCTGATATGACAGTTGATAATTTTTTTTTTCTTTTCTTTCCTGGTTTCAGTACTTTACCATTCAGACAACAATCAATCAATAAAGCAATATATCGTGTTTCCTACACCTAACAAGAAAGCAATGATCTGCAACAAACTGCTGCAGACCATGTCCAATGGTTCTGACCTAAGGGCTTATGTCAAGATGAAGGGAAGCTTTTTTGATTGTAACTGCTGCTTAGATATCATTAGGAAAAATGCCATTGTAGAGCTTGCAAGTCAGAAGCACCAGCAGAATAAGAATATAGGAAAAATGAATGCACTGCAACAAGCAACATCGCTAATAAGCTTTAAAGTGGACACAGAAGCAGTGGTGGTCAGAAGAAAGAATGTCATGGACACTCTGCAAGCATGGTGTGCTGCAAATATCTCGTTCGAAAAACTGGACAATCCACAACCTCGCCATTTGATGGAAAGGTATGCAAAGGGTATATACTTCCACAATCAGATATCCTACATCAGTTGTACCTTCCAAAGCTGCCGGATCACATGGAAGCAGACATATGCATTGCTGTACATGGAAGAGTACTGGTAGTCATGTGTAATGAAATCACAGATAGCAATACTGGCTGCATCCTAAATGTTACATTTGTACTGCAGGGAGGAAAGTCATACACATCCAACTACAAACATCTGTCAGTCATGAAGTGCCCAACAGCAGATTAAGCCATGCTGAAATTACTGCAAAACTACAGACTCGACCCACAACATTTGACTGAATTTATGAGTGACAGTGTACACTACCTGACTAAAAGGTTTAATGAAGCACTTCATGGAGTGCAAGGAGAACTTGTTTTATATGTTCCTTGCTGGGCTCAGTTGTCATCTCTTGAGGGGAAACATGGATACATCATTTCTAGACTATCTATGAATGTGCAGAACGTCATGCCCTCCAGCATTCTTGAAAACAAAAATGGGAATATGTAGCTTTCTTGGAAGAGCTTGGGCTCAACAGACAACTCGTCGCATTGTGACTCTGCCAGTCCTGACAAGATGGAATACATGGCTCTCAGCTATGCAGTACCATGCACAATCTCTTTGTTACTACTGATATAAAGGATTTATTTTCAATTATTCCAAACCAAATGGGGTAGGTTTGGTTTGAGGAAATGCTGTATGAAACTGGTACAGGCTTCCAACACTGAAGTGGGTGTACTTCAAGATGTGATGGAATTGGTGCTAATGAACATTTTTTTTTTTTTTTACCTTAGAGGAATAGTTCTACCATGATGACACTGGAGTTGCAATGGGAGATGCTTGCACACACATTTATGCTAATGTTGTCCTGTTATATTGGGAACTTAAAGTTTTGTTTAAATCTAAGTCTTCTGCCTTTTGGGATATTTATCTTCAATTTTTGGATTACATTTTTATTTATTGGAAAGGTCCAATTTCAACTTTGGGCAAGTTTGTAACATTTGTAAACAGTAGTACTGAGTTTCTGAAATTTACCTACAAAAGGTCTTGTGTATCAAGTGACTTTTTGGGCATTATGTTGTATAAAAATGTTTCTGGAAATTGTTTTTCCTCTAAAATTTATAGTAGAAAGTACATCCTCAAACAGTTTACATTTTCAGCTTAGTTACCCATTAAAGCAGAAGAGAAAAGTGGTTAAAGTTGAAATGGTCCACATCTCTAAATTAGTTTCTGAAAATCAGTCTTTATTGAGGAGATTGGATATTTAAGTTTTTTTTTTTTTTTTTTTGTGAGGGGATAACCCAGAATGGAGAAAAAGTGTTTTGGTACTGATTTTTAAGAATAAGGGTGATCTGCATAGCTGCAGTAACTACAGAGGGATTAAACTGATCAGTCACAGCATGAAGTTATGGGAAAGAGTAGTGGAAGCTAGGTTAAGAACGGAGGTGATGATTAGTGATCAACAGTATGGTTTCATGTCAGGAAAGAGCACTACAGATGTGATGTTTGCTCTGAGAGTGTTGATGGAGAAATACAGAGAAGGTCAGAAGGAGTTGTACTGTGTCTTTGTGGACTTAGAGAAAGCATATGACAGGGTGCCTGGAGAGGAGTTGTGGTACTGTATGAGGAAGTCGGGAGTGTCAGAGAAGTATGTAAGAGTGGTGCAGGATACGTACAAGGGTAGTGTGACAGCAGTGAGGTCTGCGGTGGGAGTGATGGATGCATTTAGGGTGGAGGTGGGATTACATCAATGATCAGCCCTGAACCCTTTCTTATTTGCAATGGTGATGGACAGGTTGACAGACAAGATCAGACAAGAGTCCCCATGGACTATGATGTTTGCAGATGACATTGTCATCTGTAGTGAGAGTAGGGAACAGGTGGAGGAGACCCTGGAGATGCTCTAGAGTCAAGACGAATGAAGGTCAGCAGGACTAAGACAGAATATATGTTTGTGAATGAGAGGGGAGGATAGAGGAATGGTGAGGATGCAGGGAGTAGAGGTGGCGAAGGTGGATGAGTTTAAATAATTGGGATCAGCTGTTCAGAGTAATGGGGAGTGTGGAAGAGAGGTGAAAAAGAGAGTACAGGCAGGATGGAGTGAGTGGAGAAGAGTGTAAGGAGTGATTTGTGACAGACGTGTACCAGTAAGAGTGAAAGGGAAGGTCTACAAGAGGGTAGTGAGACCAGCTATGTTATATGGGTTGGAGACAGTGGCATTGACAAAAAGGCAGGAGTCAGAGCTTGACGTGGCAGATTTGAAGATGTTAATATTTGCACTGGGTGTGACGAGGATGGACAGGATTAGGAATAAGTATATTAGAGGGTCAGCCTAGATTGGAAGGTTTCGAGACAAAGCCAGAGAGGCAAGATTACATTGGTTTGGACATGTGCTGAGGAGGGATGCAGAGTATATTGGGAAAAAGATGCTAAGGATGAAGCTGCAAGGTAACAGGAAAAGAGGAAGGCCTAAGATAAGGTTTATGGATGTGGTGAGAGAGGACATGCAGGTGGTTGATGTGACAGAGCAAGATGCAGAGGACAGGAAAAAATGGAAACAGTTGATCCACTGTGGCAACCCCTAACAGGAGCAGCCAAAAGAAGAAGAAGAAGAAGAAGGATAACCCCAAAGCATGTTGGATCAAACTGGTGTTGAAGTTGGTGATGGCTGGAATGAATGGTTGGCCCCAATCCTGAAGGAGGTAGGTATAGTGAAACCCAGATCAACTAAATGTAACATGGGTCCATCTAATCTTAATATTAAATATTCCAACATGGTCAGTATGATGGAGCATGTGACTGAGAAGCACTGGTTGAAAGTGACCCATTTTATTGATATCACGAATGTGGTGGGACTTCGTCCTCATTACTCTTATAAGAGAGGTAGGAATGTTAAACACATCTTGGAAAATGGGTATACCCCAAATTTAGCCTTTGGAGGTACCAAGAAATGTAATTATTGTAATCAGTGCCCTTTTATTCACAAGGACACCTCAGTTAAGACTGGAAAAAAAATCATGTGCCAATTGAAAAATTTCCTAGGGCCAGCTGTGTTACAAAGGCTGTGGTATATGCAACAATTTGCCAAGCCTGTAGTGCTTTTTATGTAGGAAAAATTTTTCATTTTTAAGGGATCATATATATGAGCATGATTACGCTATAATAACAAAGAATTGTAAAAATGCTTTAAGCAAGCATAGCATTAATTGTGTTACTAAAAGTATCTTTTTTACAGTATTAGAAAAAATGGGGACTGGTCCTTTTGTGGGTGACTGGGAAATCTATCTAGAATGTAGAAAAGTTTGGTGTCAGGTTTCTTTTGCACTACAATGTCCACCTGGTTTGAATGACACTATTAATATTACCTGTATGTTGAAAAGGAGGCCTTTCAATTCTTAAAGTCCACAAATTCTAACTTGTGGTTAAGACGTCTGTTTTTTGTATGACTGTTTTAAATTAATAGGTAGTATTTTAAATTGTAGTATTTTTAAGTACCTATTTTTTAAGGCAACAACTGTGTTTGTCATGTGATGGTTCCATTTCTTGTTAAAATAGTGATTTGGTTTGTGTTATTCAGTCTGAAGAAGTCATTTATACACCTGGACGAAAGCACTGAATAATTGTTATTAAACTGTCTGCTTAGTATTTACCACCTTCCGTTTTATAAATTTTGTTTTTTGTCACAACATGTGCAATACCAGCAGGACTTCTTCACTGATAATGACAGTGTTGCAACATCCACGAACTGGCTACAGACTCTGCTGCATGACTGATATTTGGAGCTTGAAATGTAGCCGTGTTTTAGCTCAGAAACTCTTCTTGATTATGGCCATTGAAACCATGCAGTTAAAGTGCAGACTCTTGCATTCTTGGCAAATGGCATGCTAATGTCACTTCAGAGTCAAAATTAAACTTGGACAACAAAAGCTGAAAGCTTTGTGGAGAAAACTGATGATTTTATTTTGTCTGTGTAGGCTCAAAAAATATAGCATCCAGCTGTTTAGGTCTACCATTAAGATAAACCTAGAGAAATTGGGCAAACATCTGGATAGTAACCCTTTTGCACCATTACTAAATGCACGCAGAATCCTGAACCCATATAATTTGCCACAAATCAATAATGACTTTCAGGTGCATGGAACCAGCATTCACATTTTTAAAATGGGTAGTCAAGATCGAAGTCTAAAGGTCTGAGTTTCATCAACTATGTTCATCAGGATGTGTAGGACTGCTGACACTATCTTCATGTGACGTGCACAAGTACTTACTTTTAAGGCTGTGTAGATCCCAGCATTGTCTAGAACTGCACTGAGAGCTATATGGATTCCAGTTCCTAGTGCTGAAGTTGAACACTTGTTCTCTGCATATGGTTAGGTCTTAAGTGATCGGTATTACTGTCAGGAACATGAATCTGCTAACCATGCTGCCGCTCAACAGCAGCAGTAACAAACAATGGGACTGAGCAGCCATAAAGCAGTAGCATAGCTAGGGTAGGGGGCGGGGCAACTGCCCTGGCTGCAAAGTGTTGGGAGTTGGTGCAGTCAACTAATCTGGATCTCTCCTTAATGCAATAGCAGCTTTTAAAAGCTGATATCATATTAGCAATCAAACTTGAGTATCTGTGGTATAAATTGTAGCAAGCAGTTTGATTCCGATTAAAAGTAAAAATAGAACAAAATGTCTTATAGATTCATAGGTAGGTACTAGGCTATTGGACCAAAGGCCTAAGTAAGCCCAGCAAACAAGGTTCACTGGCTTATGCCACCTAAGAAAGTTATTTTCCTGAGCCCCTGTCGAGCAGAGCAACAGAAGTGATCCCTGGGTTGTATTTCCTATTTCCCATCCACTCATCAAGATTTTTCTCAAAGAGTGCTAATGAAGAACGTTGCTTGACATAGATGGGTAGCCTGTTCCAGGAAGTCTCTGGGACAGGAATCTATCCCTCCAGCATGTCCTGTTTATTGTGGTGGCAAGGTTTAGGTCACTAGAGCGTGTAGCTTGGAGGGAGTGGGATTTCTTTAGGTGCAGCATGTCCAACAGCTCTGGGTTTGACATAGCTTTATATGTTAGGCAGAGATCACTTCTGAGTAGGTGATATGCTACAGAGTAAATCTGGACTTTTTGAGACGGCCAGTGTAGAACATATGTTTGAGGCCAGTAATCTTCCTTGTGCGATACTTCTATGGCCTTTCCAGCTGCTGCAGATGTCTTGTGAGATACATTCCAAAAGGGGCGTTGTACTCTATAATGGGTCTAATGAGTGTAGAGTAGAGGGGAACAATGACCTCTTTTTTTCCAGGATGAGAACCCTTTTGTGATGAGGTGTGCCATGTAGAAGGATTTACTGACTACTGTGGTGATGTAATTATCCAAGGAGAGACTACTGTCCACCTGGGTCCCAAGGTCTCTTATCAAACATTCGGCATTAAGTAGATTGCCACCTATGTAGTAGTTCATGGGTACAATGTTCTTACCAAAGAGGATGACAATGCACTTTTTGGCATTGAGCTTGAGGGCATGGCTCTGACAACAAGCATCTGTCTCAGTGAGGCCCTTCTGCAGGATGTCCAAATCCTTTGGGGACGTGACTATGGCTCCTAGTTTGTAGTCATCTGCGAACTTCTTTAGCCAAAGGCCTTCTGTGTTAGCCTGTACTTCTGGGAAGTAGATACCAAACAGGAGAGGTCCCAGGACTGAAGCCTGTGGTACTCCACTTGTCACTGGTTTGAAGTCAGATTTGGAGTCTGCAACTTTTACAGTGTGGGTTCTGTCAGTGTGCCAGTTGGCAACCCATCTTGTGACGTAAGGATTTATACCTAGTTTAGTGAGTTTATCTATAATTCCAGAATGGGGGATGGTGTCGAAAGCCTTGGTGAGGTCAGGATAGGGTGTGTGAACCTCCTTACCCTTGTCTACAGCTTTGGTGACTGCCTCAAAGAAGTCAATCAGGTTCAGGAGGCATGATCTGCCTTTCACAAACCCGAACTGGGTGGGGTCCAGTGTTTGGAGGTTACCAATGTCTTTGTTTATGAGTTCCATGATGACACATTCCATGGCCTTACAGACCAAGCTCATCAGGCAAATAGGGTGATAGTTCCCGGGATTAGTGGTGGCTCCCCCTTTGTGGAGTGGGATAACTGTTGCTGTGTGTCATTCAGTGGTCACAAATCTTGATGTGAGGCTATGATTGAACATGGTGCTTAGGTGGGAAGCCAGTTTGTTCTGAAGTTCATGTAAAATGCAGACTGGGATGTTGTCAGGTCCAATGGATGCTGTGTTTTTGGCTTTAGAGAGTGCAGCATTTATCTGCATAATTGTGATTACAGGGACTCTGCATTCTTCCTGTATAGATATGTGCCCTTCAGGGGGTGAAAGAGGGTGGTAAAGTTAGTACTGATCCTATCTGCCAGGATGTAATTTTCATGCCATTGTGCTGTAACTCAGAGCAAATCTGGGTGTTGCCATTGAGATTCCTGACATGACTATAGAATGCTTTGTGGTTGTCCTTAGAATCAGTGGTGATTTTGTTTTCATAGCTAGCTTTGGAGGATCTTGCAAGGGATCTTAGCTTCTTACTGAGGCTGACCAGGGAGCCCCTCCACTCATGGGATTTTACTCTCTTTTGCAACAGTTTCTTCCTTCTGTTGTAGAATATATTTATGGCAGAGGACCACCAGATTGGCTTCCTCTTTTTGGAGGATAGCATCTTGGTTCTGTCCAGGATAGCATGATTCATGCACTCATGTAAGTGCTTATAGAGTGCATTTGTGTAGGATTCAGCAGTCATAACTGTATTGTCTATCTGCATGGGTGTCATGAAGTTCGCCACTTCTGTCTTAAGAAGCATGAAGTTGGCTTTGGAGAAATTTTTTACTGTGGTTTCCTTAATGAGGGGTGGGGTCAGGATGTGGATATCTAGGGTGATTAGCTTAGGGTCGGATCTGACCAATGAGGAGTTGACTTCAGGTGTGGAACACCGGTCACTCATGTTGGTAATGACTAGGTCTAGGATATTGTTGCCCTTGGTGGGGGTGTGGATAAGTTGATCCAGGGCATTGGAATTTATGAATTCCAGAAAGCGTTGAGTGAATGAGTTGGTGCATGAGTAGTTTTCCCAGTTAATGGTGGGGTAGCTGAAATCACCCATTATTAGGTTGTTTGGTTGAACCCTAATATTTTCCAGTATATCAAGAAAAGAGAAGTGGGAATGTTGGGGCATGGTGGGTGATCTGTAGCAAGCTACAATTTGGATTGCAGTTTTGCCCAGAGTTAGCTGCACTTGGATAATCTTGGATGCATTATGCTTAGCAACTAGCCTGGAGGTGTGGATATCCTTGATGAATATGGACACACCTTCGCCTTTGGTGTTCCGGTCCAGGTTAGATAGCCGAAAAGTGTGGTATGGGTTATAGCTTAGAAATGCAGGGTGCTCTCTGGAGCCTTGAACCAGGTCTCAGTCACTGCACAGATATCGATGTTCTCCATTTTAAGGAGTGCCTTGAGGGAGTACATTTTGAGATTTAAACCTCTAGCACTGAGTAGCATTACCCTCAGTTTTGACTTGCCTGTTCCTGTTACAGTGGTAAATTTGTCATTTGAACCTTGCCTAAAAAAGGCACTATAGGGGTGGTAAGAACCCTAGCCAGTATCCAGAAACCCAGGGGTGACAGGTGCAGGCCACCTCTGGCAAAGCATCATGGTCTGTCGACCATGTCATCTCAGGCAGACAGATACTGGATCCCCTTAGAATGACACCAGCAGCTTAGCCAATTGCTGAAGTCAGTTATTTTGTCCTTGTACTACAGTATCATTCTGGGCGATGGCAGGATGCTACTCAGGGCTAAGGTCATACCTGCCTGGGCTACAAGATCAGAGAGCTCTTCCCTGTCTCTTTTTATGTAATCGAAGGAGGTACATCTCAGGTCATTCACACCAACATGGACAATGACAGAGTCATATTGGTACTTGTTGTGGAGTGACCTGAGTACATGGGTTATGTGGCGGATCCTGGCACCTGACAAGCAGCTTACAGTAAACTTCTCCTTGTTTAGCCTGGTGAGTGGGACATCAGTGTGCCTGACTATAGAGTCACCTATGACTAGTGTGTTGGGTACGTTGTTTTGCCTTATGGTGCTGTGGCTGAGTGGCACACTGAGTCTGTGGGCTATGTGTCATTTGGGTAGTGTTGGGGGGGTGGAGGTTGACTGAATTTCTGCTTTGGAGGTCTCTGTTGTTTGAGCAGATTTTTATTGAGAGCCTCTGCCAATGTTTTTGTGTTTCTATGTGTGGATTTTGGTGGTGTAGGTTTAGTGGGACCATGTGATGATTGTGGTGTGGTGCAAGTGTTTACCTTCTCCTCTTGACTGTCAAGTTCAGTCTTGGATGGAGAGAGCTTTAACTCAGGTTTGGCTAGATAAGTGCATCTTTCACAAGCTGTAGTGTTGGGTGGTAGAAGGAGAGGGTTGTCTGTGTACATGACGCAATTGCTACATTGCCTCAAGATGCCCAGATTCATCAGATAGACAGGAGAGAACACTGGGAGCTCACCCTTGGACATGCCTGAATAAAAACTATTTTCCTGTTGACAAGTGAGGAAAGTGAGTTCAAGAGCTGTTTTCCTCTAAGCAAGTGAGGAAAGTAAATACCAAAACTGTTTTCCTCTAGGTAAAGAGGAAGGTTATGTGTTGTAGTAATTTGTAGCTTATTTAGTGCTTACAACAAGTTCTGAACAAGTGCTGAGCATGAATAAGCAAATTCAAGTTCTAAAACCAACACTCTATATCTGAACTAGACTAGTTACAGGAAAGAAACAAGTGCAAATGTGGCTTTTAAATCAGAAAGTTGAGAGAGATGGAAAAATTGCCCAAACGACCAGTAACTACAATTTCTGGGCCAGAACCACTCCTTATGTGGTAGATAGGTTACCTAGTGCTTACCATTCCCACTGATAAGCTAGAAGGCTTCCCTCCAACCAACACAGAAAGGCTTGAGGGGCTCAGGAGCTTACAAACAATCCTGGATACAGCAAATCTGTATCTGGATTAGACTAGTTAAAGGAAGGGGAGACAAGTGCAAATGCAGAATCAGGACGTTCAGAGAGATGCAAAAACTGACCAAACGGCCAATAACTACAATTTCTGGGCCAGAAGCCACTCCTTATGTGGTAAATAGGTTATCTAGTGCTTATCACTCCCACTGATAAGCTAGCAGTCTTCCCTCCAACACAGACAGGCTTGGGGGGCTCAGAAGCTTACATACAGTCTTGGATATAGCAAACCTGTATCTGGACTAAACTAGTTATAGGAAAGGCAGCAACCAAGCGTAAATATGTTTGTTACAGTTAAGCAGAACACGGGGAGATTCTCGCAAAGTTTTTTCTTTCTTTCTTTTTTTTTTTTTTTTGTAAAGGAAAGGGAGAAGGGAGGAGCAGGAGGTTAGGAAACTAAGTGGGGTTGGCCTTCCCAAATGTTCTCTTTCTATTAGGTAGAATGAGCTAATGACAATTTTAAGTTTTCTCCATGAACTCTCACATCTATCATTCGAGGCTGTTTAGCCAATGAAAGCTGCTGTTGCCTATGCTCCATGATGACACTGCTCATTTGAATCAGCAATACCATCTACTTCTAAGTAGAGGAAGATATGTAAATAGTAGGGAATAGTAGAATTGTGAACCTAAAGGCCTAATATACCTGGCTATTTGTGAAAAATGTGAATTCTTCTATATAGGAAAAACTGAACGGAAATTAAAAAGAAGGGTTTATGAACATGTTTATGAGATTTCAGTAGGAAAAGAAAGTAATGCCTTATTTAAGCACACCAAAGTTTGTTCCAACTATAAATACAAGTTTTTAGTTTTGGAACAGGTAAAATGTTATATTAGAGGGAGTTATGGGAAGAAAAAAATGAATTTAGAGAACTTTGGTGGCAGATCACTTTAGAAGCTGATAAACCCCCTGGGTTGAATGATTGTATTTCCATAATACCTTTATTAAAATTGAGATACTGCTATACTGCTCAGACAAGCTCCATGTGGGTTTACAGAGTGGTCCTAGCAGCAGGGAACTCAGAAAAGTGACTACCTTCTGGATTTAAGTATCTTTGCTTTTTTTTCACTTGAAATAGCTTCCGTAGCTTACCTGGAACTGTTTTTTAACTGATTGCTGCATTATTTTAAAATCTGCACTTAAAGTTACATTTAGTCGAATCTGATCGAAAGTTTGCTTGTTTGTTTGTTTAATTTAACTGTGGAGGCTGCCCACTAAAGTGTGCTAGCCTGTCTAACTAATTTATCACTGTTTCTGCATTTTCTGTGTGTTTCTACCAAAAAAAAAACAAAAAAACAAAAAAAATAATCCTTGTTTTCCTGCCTTCCTCGACTAGTTTAGACCATCTGAATATTACTACCCTTCCTGCCTCTCCAACTCAAGATAGCAAGGTAGAAGCAATCATTGCAAAACTCCAATTAAATTCCAAAAAATCCCTTTATATCATCTGTATGTACCTACCACCTGGTAACAATATACCAATCCTAGAAAATAACCTTAGCTGGGTATCTGCCACATATCCCTAAGAAACCATTATACTAGGTGACCTGAACATAGACTGGAATAGCATTAATGCTGATAATCCTTCTTCTCATATCAACCTCCATGGTTTTACCCAAACCATTACCTCAACTACTAGGCTCAACAAACATAGTAATAGAGAAAGCATTTTAGACTGGATTCTAATAAACAAAGTCAAAGATAGTTACAAAGTAGGAACCTTGCCAGATGATGTTAGCGATCACTCCTTAACATTCATAACAAGGGAAAAGGCTGATTGTGTAAACCCCTGCACTATAAGAAATATATGCACCATCAAACATTTTAATCCAGAACTGTTTCAGTCTGAACTTAGTGCATGTAACTGGAACCCCTTAAAAACACTTCCTCTTGAAAATGCAGTGCTATACTTTAACTCTACTTTTTTATCCATTCTTGACATACATGCTCCTGAACGTATCATTAGAATTAAATCTAATGCAGCCCCCTGGCTCTCCCATGAAACCAAAAAAAACTTATTCTCACTAGAAATAAAGTCTGGGCCACATGGAGATCCCACAGAAATAACCCTGATCTTCTACACTTCTGCCAGCTTATAAATCTAACCAAAAAGGCAATAATAGCTGACAAAAAAAAATTCTACTTCAATCTACAACAAACTCACCTTAATAATTCTAAACTTTTCTGGTCTTCAGTCAATAGACTCCTCTCCCCAGGAAGTTCTAAAACACCTTCTCCATCCTGATACCCCTCAACAAACTGCAGATGCTTTCAACCCATTCTTCACTGAAACTATCCAAGCTCTTGCTAAACAACTGAATGCCAACAACTCACACCCACCACAACCTTACAAACTCTTCCTTTAAATTCTCTCTACATCCTATCTCTACATCTTACATATACAGACTCCTTCTCAAACTAAAACTGTGTACTCCCTCTGCTGACAAGCTCCCTTCACTCTTTCTACAAAAAGCTGCCAAGGTTATCGCATATCCTATTTCTATTCTCATAAATAGGACAATCAAAGAAGGAATCATCCCAGATATCTGGAAGGTCTCTCATATTATCCCACTCCATAAAGGTGGTAACTCCATAGACTACTCCAACTACAGACCTATTGCTCTCCTCTCTCCTCTGGCCAAAATTATGGAGAAATGTATCCACCATCAGCTTGTACAACACCTCTCTCTCCACAACATTATAGCTAACTGTCAACATGACTTCAGACCATATAATAGTACTACTACCGCCCTGCTTTCCTTTGTAGACTCTATTAATCTGAACCGTAACAACAACCTACTCTCTTCTGCCATCTTCATTGACCTCTCCAAAGCATTCAATATGGTTAACCACTAATTATTAATCAATACTCTTGAATCCCTATTTTTTGATATCCCTGCCATTAGATGGTTTAATTCTTATCTTACAAACAGAAAACAAGCAGTTCTCTGGAATAACCACATTTCTTCTCTTTTGCCTGTTTCTATCGGAGTTCCACAAGGCTCCATTCTTGGCCCACTTCTCTTTTCCCTCTTCATTAATGATCTCCAAACAATAATCCCTCAAGCTACCTGCATTCAATATGCCGATGATTCTACACTCATCTGCTCAGCATCTTCCACCTCAGAACTTATCTCTCATACTCAAAAAATCTTTAATACCGTTGAAACATGGTTCTCTAGTCGATTCCTCTTATTAAATGCTAAAAAAACTAAACTTCTCCTCTTCACCCCTACTTCCAGGACCCCCCCCTTAAACTTCACCATCTCCTCCAACAATGCCACTGTCATCCTCCCGACTCTACCACTAAACTGTTAGGTATTACAATTGATAATAATCTCTCTTTCAGCCAACACATTAACAACTCCATAAAACTTGTCAATAGAAAAATAGGATCCTTATATCATATTAGACCATTTCTGACACCTTCCACTAGAACTAGGATTGCTCACTCCCATCTTCTTTCTACTCTTCTCTATGCTTCTCCCATCTTTACCAACCTCAAAAAAAACAACCTTACCAAATTGGCTACCTGCTACAATAACATTGCTCGCTTCGCTACAGGTAACCCCTACAGAACACATCACTGTCTCAACCTGAAACCACTAGGTTGGCTAGAGTTTCAAAACTATCTTGCAATCCAACAACTCACTATTGCCCATACAATTCTGTACCAACCAAAGAACACCCCTATACTCTCTCAACTCATAATCCCCTATAACAATCTTAACTCTCTCCGCTCCTCTAGTAAACTATTGACTAGTTCTATAAAATCAAATAACACTGCTGGTGACTCCCTTTTTACCAATTCGGTAGGTACAAAATGGAATTTATTACCTAGCAACATAACAAAGATTACATCATTGCCTCTTTTCAAACAAAACATTAAACTCAACTTCCAAAACCACTGGCTGTGCTCCTGTAGTAAACCTGATTAACTTTCCACTACTTGTACTCTACTTTAGAACTACCTCCTACTTCTCGCTGACTCTACCCTCCACTTGGCTTTCTTCTTCTACTCCCACTTGTCTTCCTAATTACTTCTTTGCTTGTTGACTGTCTTACTTGCTGTCCTTTCCATAACTAATCCCTTCTAACTTCCCTTATTCTTAGCTCTCTTTTCTCTTACTTCCTACTCTGTATCTTTATCATACAAAGTATTTTTATCTTTATATAATGTTTTTTGGACTATAACTGTGTGTGGTAGTAATTATTTCATTTAGTATCATTTAGTATCTTTAGCATACAAAGTATTTTATGTTTGTATAAGGTTTTTTGGACTGCAACTGTGTGAGTTAGTAACTAACTCATTTAGTAATAATAGGGAACTGTAGAGTTGTTAGTTTTTGTCTTTTACGAACTTTCTTACAAACACTATGATGTTTTTCTTTATTGTATTCTCTGTGGAGCTTTTCTCCCCGGGCCTCTACTGAAAATGGAAATATCTCCAGCTAGACTAGCCCGGTCAACAAATGTAAAATAAATAAAAATAAAGTTTACAGGCATTGCTGTATTCTGGGCTGTGGTGTAGTTCCTGTGTTGTCCATTACCTTACTTGGATAGAAGAAAGTTTCTTTGCTCACCAGTGGGAGTGGGGAGCCTAGAGCAGCCTACCTGTCCTTGGGGGAAGTGGCCTCAGCACAAGAAGCTGTAGTAATTGGTTGTTTGGGACCATTTCTAGCTCTTTTGTAGTTCACTGTTTAAAAATCCGTGTTTGCACGGCTTTGCGCGGTCGTGCGCATAGCACAGCGCTGGTTAAACAAGGTTAAACTTTTTCTTGCTCCGCCAAGTCTGCTCTTCAAATTTTCCCTTAAGGAAGCTCTACTCTTAGTATAACCAGACTACTCACTGTATTATAAGCCTAGCACTTGTTCTCAATACTTCTCTACTAAGTAAGCACTCTCGTACTAAATAAAGCACTACATCTACTTACCACCCCTGTGAATATCCACTTCCCTTAAAGGTATACCACTCCCTTATACTGTTCTAGCATGTCGAGTGGTAGATTACTGGTGTCATCTCCAGTTCAGCTGGTTAATCTGGGCATCTTGAGACAATGCTACAATTGTCTCATGTACACAGACAACCCTCTCCTCCTCCCAACAAACACAAATACATGTGAGAGATGCAACTATATAGCCAAACTTGTGGCTGAACTCTCTCAACTCAGGGCTGGCATGACCAGACAGGAGGAGATGGCAACCACACACACACAACAATCCCAGTCCCACATAGACCTACCACAACTGCAAACCAAACACATAAAAACACAAAGACATACTCGGAGGCTCTAATAAAAAACTTACCAAAACAACAGAGGCTCCCAAAGCAGACATCCAAAAATCCACCACCTCAAAACAAAACACATGCAACACATACTTCAATAAATCAGTGTGTCGACCAATCGAGGCCCTTAAGGCCAAACACCTTGCCTGATACACTAGTAATAGGTGACTCCATAGTCAGACACACTGATGTCCCACTGACCAGGCTGAACAAGGAGAAGGTGACTGTGAGCTGTCTATCGGGAGCTAGGATCCGCCACATAACACACACACTCAGGTCACTCCAAAGCAAGTACAAATATGACTCCATCATTGTCCATGCTGGTGTGAATGACCTGAGACGACCTCCCTGGACTACATGAAAAGAGACATAGAGGAGCTCTCCGATTATGTAGACCAGGCTGGTATGACCCTGACCCTGAGCAGCATCTTGCCCTCACCAAGAATGATACCACAATACAAAGACAAGATGATCAGCTTTAACAATTGGCTCAAGTACTGGTGTCATTCTAAGGGGGTCTGTCTTCCTGGGATGATATGCTGGACAAGCCACGCTGCTTCGCAAGGGATGGCTTACACCTGTCACCACTGGGCTTCCGGATATTGGCTAAGGCTCTTGCCACCCCCATAGTGCCTTTTTTAGGCAAGGCTCAAAAGACAAACCCACCTCCTTAGAAAACAAAAATGTAAAAAAACTAAGGGTAATGCTGCTCAACGCCAGAAGTCTAAATCTCAAGATGCAGGCACTTGATGCACTCCCCAGCATGGAGAACATCGACGTCTGTGCAGTAACTGAAACCTGGTTCAAGGCTCCTGAGAGCACCCCAGCACTACCAGGCTATACCTCGTATCATGCTTTTCGGCCCCAAAACCCGGGCCAAACCACAAAGGGAGGGGGAGTGTCCATATTCATCAAGGACACCCACACCTCCAGGTTAGTAGCAACACATGAAGCACCAGAGACCATACAGGTGCAACTAACCATAGGCAAAACTGCTACACAACTGGTAGCATGTTACAGACCACCCTCCCAATCTCAAGAACCCCACTCAGCCTTCCTAAAGACATTGGAGGTTATGAATGTATCACAAAATACCATCATACTGGGAGACTTCAACTACCCAAACATAGATTGGATACATTATTCTAGCCCTAATACCCTAGCCCAAAGGTTCCCGGAATTCATAAATTCAAGTGCACTGGAACAACTAGTCACCTCTCCCACTAGGGGAGATAATATACTAGACCTGATCATCACAAACATGGGGACAAATTGCTCCACACTGGAAGTATAACCCTCACTAGTGAGATCTGACCACAAACTAATCACCCTGGATATACATATCCCATCTCCACCCCCAGCACAAAAGACCACAGTGAAAAACTTCTCAAAAGCAGACTTCACTCTTCTTAAGACTGAGATGGTATCCTTTAAGCGCACTGTGCCAGTGGATACCACATACCACAATGCCGAATCCTTCACAAATGCTTTCTATGGACATCTCCAAGAATGCATGGATCATGCAATCCCAAACAAATCCAAGTCCCTCTCCACCAAATGTAAGCGTCCTGTCTGGTGGACCTCAGCCATAAACAAATTGTATAACAAAAGAAGGAAGCTACTGCACGTCAGAGCGAAATCCCATGAAGGGAAGACATCTCTGATCAACATTAGCAGAAAACTACATTCTCTCATAAAAACATCCAAGGCAAACTTTGAGAGAAAAATCGCTAAGGACACTAAAGATAACCACAAAGCCTTCTTCAGCTATGTTAGAAACCTGGGCGGAAATCCTCAGATATGCTTAGAGTTGGTTCACAACAACAAAAAATACACTGAACCCACAGATATTGCTAACATTCTGGCTGACAGGTTCAGTGCAAATTTCTCGCCTCCTTCACCCCCAAAAGAAGAAATACTTATCCCAGCTGAATGTAATCTCCCTGTCATCTCAGATGTCCAAGTGAGAACCGCGCTAAACGAAGCAAAAAACACAGCATCAATGGGACCTGACGGTATCCCGGTGTGCGTGTTACGTGAACTCGAAGAGGAGCTAAACCCACACATAAAAATGCTATTTAACCTTAGCCTTACTTCGGGATATGTACCTGAACACTGGCGTACAGCAACAGTGGTCCCACTCCACAAGGGTGGTGCCTCTACAGACCCTGGAAACTACCGCCCCAAAAGCTTAACTAGCCTGGTCTGCAAAGCTATGGAAAGAATCATTATGGAACTCATAAACAGAGACATAGGGGACCTACAGACATGTGACCCCACCCAGTTCAGCTTTGTAAAGGGCAGATCCTGCCTTTTAAACCTGGTTGACTTTTTTGAAACAGTCACTAGAGCCATTGATGAGGACAAAGCAGTCCATACAGCATACCTGGACTTGGCTAAGACCTTCGACACAATACCCCACTCAGGCATCATAGATAAGCTAAACAGCTTAAAAGTAAACCCTTATGTCACTAGATGGGTTGCAAACTGGCTAAAGGACAGAACCCATAAAGTTAAAATCACTGGAGCAATGTCAGACTCAAAGCCAGTCACAAGTGGTGTCCCACAGGGATCTGTCCTGGGACCCCTCTTGTTCGGCATTTATTTCTCAGATGTTAAAGCAAACATGGGAGGGCTGTGGCTGACAAAGTTCACAGATGACTGCAAACTTGGTGCCATAGTCGATACACCAGCAGACACACACATCCTACAAAAAGGCCTCACTGAAACGGACAACTGGTGCCGTAGTCACGGCTTTAAACTAAATGCCAAAAAATGTATAGTCATCCCTTTTGGAAAAAACAAAGTACCCACAAATTATCACATAGACAGCAACCCACTGAGTACGGAAAAAGTATTCAGAAACCTAGGGACCCAAGTAGACAGCGACCTCTCATTTGACACCCACGTTGCCAAAGTGGTTAGAAAACATTCTACCTTGCACACCTCATCATGAAGGGATTCACATCCAGATCCAAGGATGTCATTGTACCCCTATATTCCTCCCTCATCAGACCCATGATTGAGTACAATGTCCCATTTGGTATGTACCTCACCCGGCACTTGCAACAGCTGGAGAGACCACAAAAGTACCTCACCAAAAGGATCAAGGGTCTCAAACATATGTCTTATTCTGCCAGACTAAAGAAACTTCAGCTCTATTCAGTAGCACACCGCCTGCTCAGAGGTGATCTCTGCCTGATGTACAAGGCCATGTCCAATCAGGATCTGATGGACATGCTCCACCTCAAAAAATCCAAATCCATCAGGACCACAAGAGCTAAAGACTTAAACCTCGGCACAAGTATAAATAGGACATGCTGGAGGGATAGATTCATAACCCAGAGGCTTCCCATGCTTTGGAACAGGATCCCAATTCGTATTAGGCAAAGCCCCTCACTGACTCTCTTCAAGAGAAATCTTGATGAGTGGATGGGAGATTGTAAGTTTACCCCAGGGGTCGCATCTGTGTCACTGCTAGACAGGGGCACAGTAAACTAATTCTATTATATAAAGGGACCTTCATTGTATCACTACTAGACAGAGAGAGGCACAGTATTCTAGATTTATTCTGTACATTTTTGTACCATTTCATGGGGTGGCAAAAGCCACATCACTATGGCTAGGCTTACAAATGCCCCAGGGCAGATAGCTTGGTACTATACTATGAAACTATGAAACTATGAGATCTGCAAAACTATGTATGCAATTAAATGAGTGGCCTGGAGAGGGCACTGTCTATTTAATAATATTGAATCGATGTGAATGAGATATATGTATTTATTTTTCTTATATATAAATTTACTAAACAGAAATGTATGAATTTTAATGGTATTTTAACTAATGATGTTTTATTATATTTATGTTTATATTTATATTTAATATATTTAAAATATTTAGTAAGAAATGTTATTTATACAAATTTTTAAACAAATGAGTAACATAACATGACAATGGAGTTTTAATTAATGGTGAAATTTTATTGGTTGATTAGGGTTTGTTTGTAGTATAAATTAAAAGTTTTAGGATATGCTGGTCATCTGATGAAGTCATTTTAATGACGAAAACGCATGAGATTGTTTGTTTAAGGCGTTTATGATAAAGGAATATAAGTGTCTTTGTGTTTCGTGTAATAATACTGCTTAATCTGCTTAATCTGATGGTTTGGAGTCGTTCGTCGTGAATACTGCTTGCTTGTTTGGTTAAAGTCTTTTTTGGGCAGTATTATCCATTTATTCGTTATTTTTTTGTTTACTTTGTAAGTACTGTTTTATTTTTACTAGCTACCCTGAAATGGCACTGTTTAGAAAGGAGCAGAACCTCAAAGTCTAAGTATTGCCTGTACTGTGAAAAAGCCTGCCTGGAAGGTGAATTTACATATGCTACAATTAAGAACTGAATTTATTTACTGAATTGTCAATACCTACATGACTGATTTATTGTCTTTTTGGAGGAATTTAATAAATGACCTATACTGGTAGTAAGCTGATGCTAATTCTATAATCTTTAAAATTGTTACATAATGTATATGACACATTTTTGTATTATTGATGTGTTTTTATATTACGTTTCCCAGTAGTGGAACTTGATTGAACTGGTGTGGGTAAGTACGGTAGGGACAGCAGTCATAGTCTCCTCAATCAGTTATCTAACCCAGTACCTACCACTTAACTTTCAGCTCTGATAGAGGATCTGGGTACTGACAGTGGTACACTCCCTAGACAGGGGACACATAGGTTGGTGGATTCTTGCCATGTCCAGCAAGGGTCTTACTGACCAGAGGCCCAATAGGATGGACATGAATGAGATAAAGGCATTTTACCTCGTGTAACAAGTGTTCTGGTGAGGCTGAAACATCTACATTGGGAGGAAGAACATATTATTAATTTGAGTGTTGTGGAAGTGTCGTTGGGCTGGTCAAGTCGATGGCTAAAAGAGAAGTAAAGTAGTTTCTCTACTTTAAAAAAATCTACACTTTTTCATTGCTGAGATAATTAAAATGTTATGTTTTTCATCTTGCTAATTTTGGAATTCCGCAAATACTTTTGTTGAATTTTCTCTTTATTGTTAATCTTACCAGGATATATTTATTAATGAGGGAATTTATAATGTCATAGAAGTAGAATGGTAGGATAATCTAACGGACACTCTCTTTCTTTCTTTCTTCCAAGCTCCCGCTCGTACTTTTCTTTTCTACTTTCACGCCTCAACCCTCTTTTATGTCTCTGACGCCAGCTGACAATCTCTTTCTCTATAGATCTTGCTTCCTAGTTTTAACCTGCCTTTTGTTTAGAGCAAAGCAAGGGTCTTTTCATTTTGATGAAGGGCGTGTAGATCACAGCTTTT